>NW_024380600.1:0-25000 GCF_016835505.1 Polypterus senegalus | reverse complement strand
TACAAAGTCAGAAGTGTAGAAAGTATAATGATACAAATAATAATAATAATTAATAATAATAATAAAAAGAATGCTAATACCGTATATACTGTCAAAATATATCTTTTGTGTGGTATATCTTGAAGCATGGTAAAATACCAATCCAGTGTAATAGTCGAGACAATTGTAACTTGATTCCTTGCTTTTGATCAACACAATGCACATGTGCGATTGACACGAGTGTCACTTTCAGGTTCATCAGAGTCACTTTCGATTTCACTATCTGTGTTAATTTCATTGCCTGAAGACAGACAGACTCACTTCATCATCACTGCTTGTATAACAGTCAAGAACGTACAGCACCGGGGCGGTTGAAAAACGTTTCTTACGAGATGCCATTATGAGGCCAGGAAAAGATGTGTCTGCCCCGTTGACCAGATAACTCTCGGGCCTTTCGCTTACTCAAGACACGCCTGTATTGTTTCCCCAGCAATGCCTGACACTAACACTGTTGTCACTTTTACTGCCTGAGTAATCCACGGGTCTAATGCTTACACGAGACACGTCTATACAGTTGCCCGAGTGACGATCAGGGCTAACATTTTGTAGCACTGTTTTTACAGCCTGGTAAAACACTGAGGATATCGCCTGGGGTAGCGCATTGCCACAAGGCTTTAGATTAGACAATATAAATGAAAAAAAAGTTTTTTTACTGGATCACTTGGCCAAAAACTACATTCGCAGCCTCAGCTATGGCAAGAATTTGAGCTTTATAGGTGGCTTGATAAATGAGTCTTCATTGAGCTTCATCGAATTTCTTCCATTTCTGTAGACGGCCTTCATCTGCATGGATCAGCCAGCGCCATTTCTCTGTGTCAGCACTGTGGATCATGTATTGCATTAGAATGTGCTGCTCACTAGAGCATTATTAAGAATACATATCAACAAATTAAAAGATATGTGTTCTGTGAATTTTCTTTTTCTGTAATATCATCAAATTTCAATCAAATCAAAGCATTTCTGAGATTTTGGGGTATTTACTTTTTCTATTGTGTGTGTTGGGTTACTCCTAAATATTGATTTACTGACTAAGACAGTGATGGCGAACCTATGATACGAGTGTCAAAGGTGACATGCCAAAACGTTTTTTGAGTGACATGACCGTGTTCACCAAGACCCAAGTTACCAAAGAAACTGAACGAACAAGAATATAAGAAATATGAGACCCTGCACCACCTAGAGCTTAAAATGGATGCTCACCATCCCTATCAGCACTTCATCTGTCATCATGGCAGCCACACAGTCCAGTTGACTTCTAACTGCTGCAATGGTGGCTTGTTCTCATGGTGCAAGTGTGAGATCTGCAACGTCAGTCTTCAAAATGAGCGCCGTATCACCATTTGTTCAGAGTGGTGTCCAGCAGGGGTCAGTGCTTGGGCTGCTGCTATTTTTAAAATATATAAATGATTTAGATAGGAATATAAGTAACAAGCTGGTCAAGTTTACAGATGATACCAAGATAGATGGATTAGCAGGTAATTTGGAATCTGCTATATCATTACAGAAGGACTTGGATAGCATACAGGCTTCGTTAGATTTGTGGCAGATTAAATTTTATGTCAGTAAATGTAAAGTATTACACATAGGAAGTAAAAATATTAGGTTTGAATACACAATGGCTGGTTGGAAAATCGAGAGTACACCTTATGAGAAGATTTAAGAGTCACAGTGGACTCTTAACTATTGACTTCCCAACAGTGTTCAGAAGCCATTAAGAAGGCTAACAGAATGTCAGGTTATATAGCGCCTTGATGCGTGAAGTACAAGTCCAAGGAGGTTCTGCTCAACCTTTATAACACACTAGTGAGGCCTCATCTTGAGTACTGTGTGCAGTTTTGGTCTCCAGGCTACAAAAAGGACATAGCAGCACTAGAGAAGGTCCAGAGAAGAGTGACTAGGCTGATTCCAGGGCTACAGCTATTGAATTATGAGGAAAGATTAAAAGAGCTGAGCCTTTACAGTTTAAGCAAAAGAAGATTAAGAGGTGACCTGATTGAAGTGTTTAAAATTATGAAGGGAATTAGTACAGTGGATTGAAACTATTACTTTAAAATGAGTTCAACATAAACAAGTGGACACAGTTGGAAACTTGTTAAGGGTAAATTTCGCACAAACATTAGGAAGTTTTTCTTTACACAAAGAACGATAGACACTTGGAATAAGCTGCCAAGTAGTGTGGTAGACAATAAGATGTTAGGGACAACGTGAATAGTGGATAGGACTAGTGAGCTTTGTTGGGCTGAGTGGCCTGTTCTCATCTAGAGTGTTCTAATGTTCTAATTTGTGTTAAAGCAGCTTTTACATTTGTTGCATAGTATGTACGGGATACGTACAAGATAAGGGTTATCCCATAATGTTTTTTCATTGTGCAGTTTTCCGTAAACTTTACTGCTGCAAAGATAAGGAAGTTATTAACCTCAAAGACTATTTTCGGTATACTGTCTTGATAAGAGTCGGCAAAGTCAAGTGCTGACATTGGTTTCTCTCCGTGGTTACACTTCTGCAATGGACAAGTCGTCTGAATTTCTAAGCATGTTTTGGAAGAAATAAGTGGATACGACTGGTGAGCTTTGTTGAGCTGGATGGCCTGTTCTCATCTAGACTGTTCTAATGTATGCTGTATTGTATTTCTCTCAACTGTCCCTCTAAATCCCTCTTAAAACGGGCTTATTTTCCACATTATACTTTTGCGGGACCTTATTCTCAGTACTGAACAACATTAAAACGGTCAAAAGAAACCGACTGACAGATGAAGTTAGTGCTGTTTGCTTGGGCTTGAAATTCACAAAGTACCTACCATCAATTTCAGACTTATCTATTAAAACTCAGCAACAAAATATCATTAATTAAAGTCAAATCAAATGCAATGTGTTCCATATTTTATTTTCAAAATTACTATTATAAATAGGGAAACATTTTAGTGCACTATTTTAACCCCGATTATCAGTGCACATATCATGTAAAGAATTGTTTCTCTTTTGTTTTCGCGGGGTGACATGTCAGCAGAATCAGGTTAGGCGTTTTTGGAATTTTTGACGGACCGAGCCCAAAAGGTTTGCCATCAATAGACTAAGACGTACCATCCTACCAAATTTCAGCTTTTCAGCTAAATGGGTAGCAGTGCTTTTGTTGATGAGTGAATGAGTCAGTCAACTTTGCATTTGTTTCGTTCACCCCTATTTACAACAGAAGAAGTCTGTACAACAAACCTTATTGTTTTGAGATTATTTTTACACACTTTTCCTAAATTCAGCAGTCCATTTTGTTTATGTACTGATAGAAAAAGACATGACTCACTCATTGGACTAAAATGTCAATTTTCCCCAAGCTTGGATTATGACTCCCCCCAGCAGGACCCTGAATAATGTAGCTGCCTAGCACACAGTTGATCCTACTTCTAACAATCCAGGGTGGCATTTCCCACTCTTGCTTTTGGCACATGGAGACTCAACCGTTTCATCGATCCCCCTTGGTCATTTAAGTACACGGAAACTCGATCATTTCGTCTATCCTCATTGGTCATCTAAGCACACTGAGACTTAAACATTTCATCTCTCCACCTTAGACATTTCAGCACACGGAGACTCAACCTTTTTGTTGAGTGCACAGAGACTCAATCATTTAATCAGTTCCCCTCGGCCATTTCAACACTTGAAAACTTGATGATTTCATTGATTCTCTTTGGTCATCTAAGTACATGGAAACTTAATCGTATCATCAATTCTCATTGGTCATTTCATCACATGGAGTCTCAACCATTTCATTGAGCACACAAAGACTTGATTGTTACATCGACCCCATGTGATCATTTCAGCACATGGAGACTCAACCATTTCATTGAGCACACAGAGACTCGATTGTTTCATCGACGCCCCCACCCTGGTCATTTCAACACTAGGAGACTTGAGGATTTCATCGATTCTTGTTGCTCATTTAAGTACATGGAAACTTGATCGTTTCATCGACCCCCCGGTGGTCATTTCAACACACGGAGATTCAACTGTTTCATTGACCCCCCTTGGTCATTTAATTACATGGAAACTCGACCATTTCATCTGTCCTTGTTGGTCATTTCAGCAGACAGAGACTCAACTATTTCATTGAACAAACTGAGACTTGATCATTTCATTGATTCCTGTTGGTCATTTCAACATTTGGAGACTTCACGGTTTCATCGATTCTCTTTGGTCGTTTCAGCACACAGAGACTCGATTGTTTCATCGAGTGGGGGAGGTGAGAGCAATGAGTAAAAAGGCCCCTTGCCATGATTGGCTTCTGGGGACGCACCCAGAATGCCTTGATGTTAGATCTATCCCAATCATCCTGGTTGAAATAACAATAAACAAATCAGACTAAGCACATAAGCACATGTGAATATGAGTGACAATCGTCCTGCAGTCCTTCAGCATTTTGTGTGACCACCACTTGCAGCCACCATTGTTTGACACCTCTGGCTCACAGGACCAATAAGTCTCCAGTTCTCTAATGTTATCCCATTAGTACAGCAGTGACTAACTACATTTCTGGCCTTTGGTAGACAAATGGTCACTTTTCTGGAAGCAATTCAAAGTATCACAAAGATTACCAGAGAAGTCAAACCAAGGCTGCACCCGCATACTCTGGACAGTTGTGACCTCAGTAGCTGTGTGTGACCTGGCATTGTCCTGCATAAACATATTAGAGGTGGGGCAGAGGACATTTGTCTGGTTGTCATGATTTAGGGCCAGCAGCACGGAGCCTGTCCATCACACTCTTCTCATATTGAGCCTCCTGGAAGCATCAACAGCAGAGATCTGAAACAATCCCTCGGATGGGCCAGTGTGATGGGTGGATGGTCTTCCTTCCTGCTAGTTTGCTGAAAATTTGTCGGCAGTTGGAACACAGAGGAGCTGCTTAATCGAGAGTAGCTGGCAAAGCTGGCACATAACATGCAGCATGCCAATGACCCTTTCCCTTTGATTCTGATGATATCTGACGGAATGCACAGAAAACTAACCAAGCATGGTCTTTATTTATGTGTGACCTACGTTTTGAGTTAAGGTCCCCTTTAAAGATGACTGGATCTGACATTGTTCCACCTGGACCTTGTGGGGTGAAGGTGCATCTGACAAGATTGCGTGCGTTTGGCAAGTTGTGATGCCTCACTGCTCATGCCTGAGTGCCAGTTAAAATGTATAAAACAAAATGACAACTTCTTGTGAAAGCACACCAGCTAGGGCTAGAATTTTTCATTCTGTAAAAATGTTTCATTTTGTTTGTTTCCAGCAGCATACGTTGAAGTGCTTTTATCCTACTTGTACTTTAGCTGCCAGGCAGTTCACAGTTTCGTGTTGTAATTGACGGCTACTTTATGTGATAAATGATTTATCCAGCCATGTTCTGAACTCGTTTTCGTCGTTACAGGCATGATTTCAAGGTGTTGTGATTTCTATGTTTAAAATTTGAATGTGGATTATAGTGACAGTAGATTAGGAGAAAAAAGTTCAATGGGAGGATCATTATGATAAAAAGTAAAGAATCATTCAAGAGGCTCATTCTGAAATGAAGTGTCACATGCAGACAGTTGCTTTCTTTTGTCAGTGCTGGCTGGCGCCAAGTCAGAGTTACACCCATCTGCATTGGACACAAGGTGGGACGCCAGAGCACAAAACTGCACACAAATACAATGCCCATGTCAAAATCATCCATTTCCTAAACCCAGATGCTGGGGCCAACTCCAGACTGAACATGTTCACACACATGTCCTCATGCTTGCTTCCATGTTGACCTTAGGAAAGAAAAACATCCAGGCATTGATAATCTGATGCTGCTTTTCCAGTACTGGTCTTATCTACTGTTTATAGAGACAGTATATGTAGGCAGATCAGAGGACCACCATCGAAGGTATGTGATACCATGCTGGGGGCGAGAGGGGAGCTGTCGCTAACAGTATTGTCTCTTTTCTCACCCACAGTACTGAGAGGATGCCCAGTAAGAGCCAGTCAGAGCCCTATAATATCTTGACATCCTTGGATTGAGGTGTCTCATTTGGACCCCCACTCACTAAAGAATGGAGTTCCCAAATAAAGACCCACTCCACCAAGCCATTGAACTATGGAATCCGAAAAGGTTGTGTTCTTCAAGTCCTGTTTTCTTTCTTTGTTTTGTGCCCTCAAGTGCTTCTTTGATTGTCCAGATGAATGTTGAATTAAAAGGTGCATCCTGGCTGTCTCTCCAACATTCTTTTGGACTTCCTAAATACACTCTTAATGAACTATATAATAATATACTGAGGGCTGTGCGTGTGCCCAGTCACTCCGAGCAATCTAATTGGTCACTGTGGCTTTGGTAACCCGAAAAGAAGAAGTGCGAGTATGAGACACACGAGGAGCCGCCTTTAAAGACGCAAAGTATAGAAGTGGACAGGAAGTGAGCAAAGCACCATGAAATGAATGCAGGATTTACAGGAATGAGTTTGAGAGAAAACTGCCTGTCAGGCAAGGTGCAGATACACAAGTATACCAAGTTAAAGCACTAAAGGAACACATAGGAAAAGAGAAATCAAGCATTTTTACGTTTATTTTTATTGTCTTTAAAAGTCATGTGGCTTGTATGTATAAGTGTATAAATATATATATTGCCACACACGTGCGAGTAGGAGGCAGCTAAATTGCCTGAGTAGTTGTAATATCACTACCGACGGGGGGGGGTGGCAGAGTGTACTGACTGTCTTTCTCAGTTACTTGCAGACCATTCCCAGGAAATCCTGCCAGGTTCCGGCCCCAGTGATCATGTCACTTCCAGATCCTGCCCCAAAGATGACGTCACTTCCTGAATGGGCCTTTAAATCCGCCATCTTTACTATATGTGATCAATTCTGTTTTGGGCTTAGTCTTGTCAACAACTCTTTAAAAATGTCTACATTTGCAGCCAGGATACATTCCACGGGTGGCTGCCCCAAACCTTTGTGATGTCTGGTGTGATAATTTGGGACAATATATATTGTGACAACTCAACAGGGGCGTAGCAGCCACCCAACCCGACACAGACAGACGCTAGAGGCACACTTTCAAAAGCACACTTGATTTTATTTTGTCAAATCATGACAAATATATCATATACAGTGTGTAGTTTAACAAAACAGTAATGTGCAAGAGTCTTAGGCACAAAGATATTTGTCTTAAATAGTTATGTAATGTCTTGTGGGTTCGTGTGTCAATAGAAAAGAGCATATTTTAGAGTTCCAAACTTTCCTTTTGTAAAAGGTAAAGGAATACAAGAAGATAATTTAATGTCCTTAAAAAAGGAAACTAACACAGTAATAGAGGACTATCCAGTTAAAAATGTGAGATCTTTGTTATCATACAACCCATTGTTTGATTAAGGTTATCAATGAGGTCATGTGGAGGTTGAACCAAAGAAACGAACTGAAACAGAAACAGCTTTGTTTAGGAGTAAAACTGGGCAAGGGACCACCAGACTACAAAAGGGAGATTGTGGTAGATGTTGTGCTTTAACCTGCAAATCTTGCACCATGGAATAAGAGTGCATGACAATAAAATACAAAGTGGTTATCCTGCATTCTCCTGGTGTCTACCAAACAGACAGATGTTTCCAGATGTGCTTCCCAAGTCCTTCTGCAAAAACACAAACAAATGGGCAAGGCTGAGGGCTGGAAATGCAGTGGTTGGTTACAGAAACTGAGTGGAGCAAACGAGAAATACATCAAGCTTACATCCTATCAAAATCAGAAGATGTCCAGCTCTGCTATTTGCTCAGAGCTAGCAGAAACCACAAGGACCCTTCTAGACCCGGCAACAGTCAGTATAAGACTGTCAAAAGTGGTCTCCATGGAACAGTTCTGACTTAAAGGTCATTCCTCCAAGGTAGAAATTAAACTAAATGGCTTACCCACACATGTAAACAGAAGGACTGGGGTGCAGATAAATGGTAGCAGATGTTCTGGACTGGTGAGTCAAAATATGAAATTCTTACCTTTAATTAAAGTCAGTTTGACAATGGAATGACCATATCTATCTATCTATCTATCTATCTATCTATCTATCTATCTATCTATCTATCTATCTATCTATCTATCTATCTATCTATCTATCTATCTATCTATCTATCTATCTATCTATCTATCTATCTATCTAGGAGCCAACAATTCAACATTTGCTTCATGTAGATGTCTGTGATCGAGCTTTTCAAAGGAGTGGTGCCCTTTTTGGGGTTGGCTCCTGCCTAATGCCCAGTCTGGCAGGGATGGCCTTTGGCCCCATTACCCTGAAAAGCATTAAGTAAATTTGAGGGTATTTCAGGTTTATATGGTCATCATTGGTATGTGCAACAAAATTCTAATTCCATATGATATGTAAGGCACATGTGGTGATTGATGTTGTATTACTGTAAAAGCACAATTTTGAACCATGACTATGCCCCTTCATATCTGAAGCTCTTTGCTCCTCCTAGCTGTCTCCACTACCTAACTAGACCAAAATGCTTTGCAGTGCCAGTCACTTTAACTCTTCGAGGGCTGAATATTTTTTCCAAAATCCATAGCTTTCTCAAAAGCAATGGCTTCACACAGAAATCAACTGTGTGAAGCCACGTCTAAAACGTCTGTTGCTGCATGCTGTGGCTGCCAGTTTGCCAAGAACGTGCGGCAGGCATGTTGCCAGGCTGTCTTCGCTTGGCTGGGACAGCAGCGGTCACCGTCACAGTGCATTGCAATCTGATTTCTACCTCTTAAGTGGCAGCCCTCCCAAGCAAACATTGCCACAGGCATGTCAGCTACATAAACCTGTTCAGCACCACGATTGGCTGGGGACTAGTCAGCTGAAGCTGGAACCTCACAATAATTTTTGATTGCTTGTATCAACAAGTCATAGTCCAATTCAGAGAGAATAGGCAAAACATCGTCGACAAAGTATGCCGCTTTACGCATCCCCTTCTCTCTCACCAGATGTCAGTGCCATTTTTGCCATTGTTTGCGCCTTGCTACTCACGGGAGAGCAGGAAATCTCGGTCAAAAGCAATGAAAGCCAACTTTCCTTCTAGCAACGAGAGTCCAACTAAAACGTAACAGTTGGCTCTGTCACAGTTTACAGTTGATTACCATCGTCAGCTCCTCTTTTTGACAAAAGTTGACATCAGCCCTGAAAGAGTTAAACTCTGTTCTGGCTGTCAAGTGGCTCTTCAAGTCATGGCATGTCAGCTTTGGCAAGAGAGCAGGGGCTCAGACTTCCTGAATTGGCATCGTCAGAGTAGAAGAAGGAGGAGGAAGAAACTGGAGTGGATGCCCTAAGCGCATTGGGTAAAGTTTGTATCTAAAGGATGACTTGCTGCACACTGCCATCCTGCCCAATGAGAGCTCCAAAGGGGGACAGAACAGGTGCCAGTGAAGGCCAAGCATTCAAGTTAAACAGCCCACCCCACATTAATATTCAAAATGTGTGAGCATTATGCACAGGTACCATCATGTTGTTTGGAAATCTAATTAGTACCTAGGGAGATGTTTGTCAATTAAAATGTCAAATCCATTTTTGTGTGGCCCTTGGAGATCTGGGCAATGGAGGCACCGTGGAGCTTTGATCAAGTCGAGACATGCTGAGGAGAGAGATGCTTTCCTTTCTTTCTGCAGTGCTTCTTATTTCTACCAGTGCCTTCCAGTAGGGCATATGAGGTAAGTGGCAGCAGCAGCAATGGCAAGTCTGCATCAACCGGAGACAGTGGACAGTAAAGTGGTCACCTTACTGGGACAATTGCTTTGTTCACAAACAACCAGCTGTGAAGATTTAATTGTGCCTGGGCCTGTCTCCAAAGCCAAACAGACACATGAGGCAGACAAGCTGCCATGGGGGATCTCTAGGGACCGCCGTAAGGTTGAGGGACCCACAGCACCAAGCTCAAAAGGCTATGTTGTACTTCCTTGTGAAATACACTATACACAAGAATGAGTGAGTGATCTTGGGTAAACATTTTAAAATATTGTGGGCTAGCCATTCTATTTGAGACAGATGAAGGTGAGGACAGAAATCTGGCACATGGAAGGGACATCACTGTCACTCCAACTAGTCCACAACTCACCCTTTCCTCTTTAGTGGTAGTGCCGGGCTCCGGGTGTGTGAGAGCTGACTGCCAATGGGCGCTCAGCCAGAAGTACTGTAGTGACAAGGAATAAGGAACATGCTCATCTGTCTGATGTCTCGTGTTTTATATACCATGATGGAATGGAAAAAAGAATAAAACCGACTGAATTCACCGTTCATTGACATTCACGTGTCTGGTGACTCCTCCTATGAAGTCAGTAGATGGATTGGGAGAGCATGGGGTGTCATGAGGTTCCTGGAAAGGGGTGTGTGGTGCTCCCAATATCTATGCCAAAGGACGAAGGTCCAAGTCTTTAGAGTCCTGGTGTTTCCTGTTTTGCTATATGGCTGCGAGACATGGACACTTTCCAGTGACCTGAGATGAAGACTGGACTCTTTTGGTACTGTGTGTCTTTGGAGAATCCTTGGGTCCCGCTGGTTGATATGTGTCCAATGAGAAGTTGCTCACGGAGTCCAGAATGAGGCACATTACCTGCATTGTGAGGGAGCGTCAGTTACAGCACTATGGCCATGTGGTAGGGTGATCATTGTTGAGGACCCGAGTCACTGGACCAGGTTAAGGGAATGCCCATGTAAGACATGGCAGTGGCAGACAGAGGGTAATTTCATGAGGGTGGGACTATCTGGGCCTGCCTTAGGGGGCTCCTACCAGGATCCCAAGCTGTTTCGTCATGTGATGAGCACAGCAATCCGCTGTACCAGTACCTGTTCCCCAACCTAATGTGATCTGACCTGTAAACCTTTCAGGCAGCCTTCACAAAAATGGGCGAGCACGACTGTGCTGGAAATTCAGAATGCGGTTGTGTAAAGTGATTACATCAACAACTGCATACCCAATGATTAGAAGTCACCTAATGTGGCATCAGATTAAGAGGTGACATGACAGAAGGGTTTAAAATTATGAAAAGGACTGGTACAATCGATCAATTGTTTTACACAAACATGGGGGCAGAGTTAGAAACTTGTTAAGGGAAGATTTCAGACAAAGAAATGGTTCACACAAAGAACCACAGACACATGCAATGGCGGAATGCAGGACTTCAGAGATCTTCAGGTCTCAACTTGATGTTATTTTGGAGAACTGAGTGAATGGCATTGGCAGGCCTGTTGGGCTGAATGTCCTGGTCTCATCACAAATGTTTCAATGCCATCTTGACCAGCATTGGTTCCTGTCTTAATCCTGATGTAGCTGAGACAGGCTCAGGCTCTCCAAGATCCCATAAACGACAAAGCGGTTTTGTGAGATGGCCATTGTTTGTTTATTCTTCATTTTATCCAGACAAACTAATTGTACTTGAAGTTTGATGATCCTGTCAGGTTGCCTCTGTCCTCACTTCTTATGCCTGCTCTGCGCTGAAGTAATTAGCAGCCTGTAGACTGGGGGCCAACGTGCTAGCAGCGCACAGAAGCACGTGGCTTTTTAACACACTTTAAAAAATTCAGCAGGAAAAAGTCGCACTCACCCCATTCCCCAAAACACATGCAGACGGCGGGAAGCGGCAGAGTGGGATTTCATGTGAGAGACAGGTCAGCTGTGAGGCGAAGCCATGAATTATGGATAGCAGAAAATCGCTCTTCACGGGTTTGCTCCTGTGAGCATAGAGAGGGCAATGCTATCTAACAAGCGAGGGCTTGCTTTCCTCTGAGGCCTGCAAAGCATCCCGCTAAACTCCATTAAAAGCACTGAGCCTCCTGCACCAGGCAGCTACCCGATCAGAATCCATGCATCCATTTTCTGAATCTGCCTAATCCAGTTGAGGGGCATAGAGGTCGAGAGCAAACAACCCCAGGTGGGATTGCATTCTACCACTTGACTTATCCTCACATACTGCTGCCATCAAGATCTTTGACAAATTCACCTCCACCATCAATGAAATCAATGTGATGAAACTCAGTCGGGCACCGGTCAGTGCTGCCACTTCAAGGATCCAAAGTCTGGGGTTCAAATCCAAATGGAGTTTTCATGTTCTACCCATGTCTGTGTGGGTTTTCCTCCCACAGATCTGAAGAGGTGCCATTTGGTTAACTGATGATTTTAAACTGGTGTGATAAATGCCGACTTCTGCCCACTGCTGCCAGGACAAGTTCAGGCCCCTCATTACCTGAAGCGGACTAAAAACCTTTGTCATGATGAAACTCAGAGCAGCGTGCTGGCAACAATAGCTAATCCTACTGTGGAGACCTGGGTTCTAATTCCTGTTCAGTCCCTCTGAGGGTGGATTTTGCACGTTCTCCCCATGTCCATGCTGGTTTCATTTGAGTTTTCTCTTGAAGATGATTGAGTGTGCCCTGAAATGGGCTGGCATCTCATCCTTGAAGGTGGGAAAGCCTCTGAAACCTGTGATGGTGGGAGTTCACTTGTGGCATGGATTTGTGGATAAATAAGCATATAACGCCAGGCAAATGCCAAGGTTTCTAACTGCAACAAAATGTTAAATTATCTTTACCCAATGTCTTATTCCTTTACCGGCATTTAAAAAAAGATTATATCACCCTTCCCCACCTCATTTTCATGCCAGGCACTCATCAGGTCATCAATAAACTATAACACAGTTCTCAATCTGGGTGTCTCTGAAGGCGGGCACTAAATTAAACAAATAATAATGAACTCTATCTAGATTGAGAAGAACTTTACCATGTTTTGAAAGTCTGTCACTTCGGTCACTCTATTGGATTGATATCAGGTGACTATGGAGGCCATTTAAGTACTGTGAACTCATTGTTATATTCAAGAAACCAGTTTTTGGATGATCTGAGGTTTGTGACATGGCACATTATCCTGCTGAAAATAGCCATCAAAAGATGGGTACACTACAGTCATAAAAGGATGGACATGGTCAGCAACAACACTCAGGTAGGCTGTGGCATTTAAATGATGCACAGTTGGTACTAAGGGGCCCAAAGTGTGCCAATAAAGTGGAATCCCATGCACTATTACACAACCAAGGCAGGATGGATCCATGCTTTCATGTTGTTTACGTCAAATTCTGACCTTACCATCTGAATGTCACTGCAGAAATCGAGACTCGTCAGACCAGGCAATATTTTTCTAATCTTCTGTTTGGTGAGCTGTGTGAATTGTAGCCTCAGTTCCCTGTTCTTAACTGACTGGAGTGGCCCCCAGTGTGGTCTTCTGCTGCTGTGTGTGCTCAGAGATGCTCTTCTGCATACCTCGATTGTAACAAGTGCTTATTTAAGTTACTGTTGCCTTTCTATTACTGTAAATCAAACCAGTCTGGCCATTATCCTCTGACCATGTGCATCAACAGCACATTTTTACCCAGAGAACTGTCTCTCACTGAATGTTTTTCCTTTTTTGGACCATTCTCTGTGAGCCCTGGAGATGGCTGTGCATGAAAATCCAGCAGTTTCTAAGATACTCAAACCAGCCTGTCTGGCACCAACAACCATGCCACGTTCAAAATCACTTAAATCACCTTTCTTCACCATTCTGAAGCTCTATTTGAACTTCAGCAGGTCGTCTTGACATTGTCTACAGGTCTAAATGCATTGAGTTGCTGCCATGTGATTTACTTATTAGATACTAGCAAAATACCCGCGCTTCACAGCGGCGAAGTACTGCCTTAAAATTTTTATTAAGAAGAAAATTAAACCTTTTTAAACTGAGGGAAAATATACCAATAATTATTTGTTAAGGATCTCTTTGTATACCACATTGTGAGTTCGGCCCTCTGGTTGTAATATGACCAAGCTGTGCACTGAGCTTACTCTTGAGCATGCAACGTACAGTTGGTCATGTGAACAGTAATCTTGTTTCAAATCTCACAGCTTGGATTGCTGCTGTCATAATCGGTTTGAGTTTCTTGGTTTGTTTCAATTACGACAGTATTTGTAAGACTTGTGTTGAAGAGACATTTGGCACCTGTCAAGCGTTGTAAGTTTCATCGATAACTTCACATCCAGCTTTTGAGAGTTTAAACATTCATAATCATCAACAAGTGTCCACTACTGAAATCGTAACCTGTCAATCTAAGATATTTAAGAGGCATTGGCGGTTGTCCAAAGGGTTAAAATATTTGGCCATTTCGGTACACTTGAAAGTGACAACCGAACAATTCAGTGGCAGCCATCAACTCACATGCAGATGCATAGGTGAAGGGCTTAAGCATTTCACTCTTATAGTGCTCCTGTGTAGTCTAATTATCTCCTGTACCGTCATCAGTCCACACCTTGAACCTGTCCCAGTCATTCAATACATAAGACAGAATGTTCCTCCGGATATCAAGAGTGAACCTGATATGGCCGTGCAATATGTAACACAGAGAATGGAAAAGGTAGGTGCCATCTCCGGGCATGGAAACCACTCAGTAAGTGACAGTTCTTTGATCGATGGTGATCACCTCGATAGACATGTTAATGGGGGTACAGTTGGAATGATAAAGGAAATGGGTACCTGAACAAAGTAAAGTAAGTCTAAAATACCTACACAATAACTATAATCGTAATAAATGAACAATAAAACAGTGGAGAAGCCGTGGATTAAATTAAAAGGCTGTAGTTATCAGCAGGGAGACGTGAATCCCGTGGCGTAGCAAGGAAGGGAATGTAGAGACCGGAGCGACAGACGGCCTTATATAATAGGCAGCCAACAACGTGGGAGGCGTTGGGATGGGGGACCCAACGCCACCTCACATGGTGACCGAGCTGCAGGCTATGGACGTATATATATAAGTAAGTAGGATTCAGTTAGCGTTGGGAACCCGCGTGCCAAATTTATTGAAGATGGGCCCATAAGTAACAAAAGTTCAATATGGTGGCAGACAGTGGCATCATACCACCGAAATAAGTACGTACATTGGTTTCGGTTAGCGCAGGGAAGCCGCCTACCAAATTTTGTGAAGATGGTGCCATAAGAAGGTTCAACATGGCGAACATTGTCAACCGTTATGACCGTTACACGTAGAATTTCGAAATGAAACCTGCTTAACTTTTGTAAGTAAGCTGTAAGGAATGAGCCTGCCAAATTTCAGCCTTCTACCTACACAGGAAGTTGGAGAATTAGTGACATTGGAAAGTTCAATATGGCAGCCGACAGTGACGTCATACCACCAAAATAAGTACATGCATCGGTTTTGGCTAGCGCATGGAAGCCACCTACCAAATTTCGATGAAGATGGGGTCAGCCTTCTACCTACACGGGAAGTTGGAGAATTAGTGACGTTGGAAAGTTCAATATGGCAGCCAACAGTGGCGTCATACCATCGAAATAAGTACGTACATCTGTTTCGGTTAGTGCAGGGAAGCCACCTACCAAATTTCGTGAAGATGGGGCCATAAATAAGAAAGTTCAACATGGTGGACGTTGTCGACCGTTATCGACCGCTATTTTATTAGTATAGATTTGCGTTAACAAGCAGTTGTACGAGTGTACATAATGCACTAGTATAGTGTAGTGTACTCGAATGTGTTACTAATAAATTAAAGGATTTCAAGGTTTTCACACTTTATTTTAACTGTAGAAGTAAGAGAAATGCAAATGTCAACTTGTAGAAACCGTGCGCTATTTTGTCTCATTGAATGCAATGTTAGCGTGTGTTAGTTTTTTAATGTGATATGAGCCTGGGGAGTTTGTTAAATTACCGAGGTGGCTCATATTTCCGACTGCAAAGCCCCTTTCACACATGTGGTTTTATTCACAAGAAATTTACCGGCAAGAGCTATGAGTAAACAATGTTAGGAAAGTTGATCCGATACTGCAGAGTGCAAAAAAATTGCTGCCGACGTTTCGACAATGTATGGAGGAGGCTTAAACGGGTAGCAGCTTCTTCGTACTCCATGTGTATGAACTTTTTATTAGGCCGGTCAATAACTGGCTCTCTCTGGGCAATGAAGACGACTTAAGCAACTTCACTTTGGCTGTTAAAGTGGGTGATGCTATCTCACATTCCAGCTTTTCTTGGTGAATTCCCAGGCATTCTCAAGCCAGGCGAGAGATAAAATCCCTGCAGTGTGTCCTGATTATGCTACAGGATATCGGATCAATAGCAGCTTCCGGGAGAGCTACACAGGGGGCATCTGTATGACATGCCCATACTAGCTCAGGTGGCTCCTCTCGATCCAGGGGGGCAGCAAATTGAGCCTGAGTTCTCCCAAACTGCTGAACTTCTCTCCCTATCACAGAGTGTCAGCCCAGCAGCTCTGTATGCCACTTGCACTCATCATCTTATTCTTTTGGTTGTTATCCACAGCTCATGACCTTTGGCGAGGATAAGGATAAAGACTGATCAGTAAACCTAGAGCTTTGTCTTTAGACTCAGCACCCGCTTCACCGCCATGGACTGGTACAGCAACTGCAGAACAGCTGCCATTGAGCCAGTCTCCTCACTGATGTCACCGTTCCTTCTTCCATCACTTGTGCACAAAATCCAAAAATACTTGACCTTCTCCATTAAGGACAGTTTTTTCCCCTCATCTAGAAAAATAAACCCACCTTTTTCCTAGAGAAAACCATGAGCTCAGACTTGATGGTGTTGATCTCCATTTTTGCAGCTTCACATTCGGCAGTGAATAGCATAAAGGTGAAGGATCAGGCAGTGAAGACAAATCATCTGCAAAAACCAACAATGCTACCCTAAAAATCTCCAAATTGACACTCTCACATCCTTGACTGTGCCTTGATATCCTGTCCATGAAAACCACAAAAAGGGGAGATGACAAGATCCCAGTGCCCCAGTGGGGACATTTGTGCTGTAAAAGTGTTGCCGTCTTTCAGATGAGATGTAAAATCAAGATCCTGACTCTCTGTTGTTTATAAAAGATCTTTGGATATCCTTCATAAAGAATAGGGTGTATCCCGATGGTTTGGCCAAACTGACCAACTCAGCCTAGTCATTCTAGCCCCCTAATCATTTCCTGGCTCTAATTAGCTAGCTATCTCTCAACACTTCACCACCTAGGAGCCCATGTGTGGTGAGCATACTGGCAAAAAATGGCTGCCATCGCATCATCCAAGAGGATACTGCAAATTAGTGGTGGTTGAAGTGGCTCCGCAGTCACTAGGATAAAAGCTCTTTGTGTAGCGAGAAAAGTGCAATATAAATGTAAAGAATTATCTTGGCTTTGGTTCAACCTTCAGACATAGTCTCCCCTCTAGCACCCTGGCATAGGCCTTACCTCACAGTCTGAGAAGAGTGATCTCTCTGTAGTTGGAACACACACTTCAGTCACCTTTCTTGAATATGAGGACCACTTCATAAGTCTGCCATTCTAAGGATACTTTTCCTGCCTTCCATGTCACACTAAATAGATGTTGTAACCATGCTACCCCAACTGTGCCCATTGCTTTCAACATGTGTGGTCAGATCTCATCTGCCTTTGCAACTTTACCACCATGGAGTCCTCAGACCACCATAGTGACTTCAGAAACAGTGATAGCACTCCACTCCACAAGTGTTTCTAACTCAGGTAAGACAGCATGTCCACTGGAATGAGAAGTTCCTCAAAGTGTTTCTTCCGTCGCTCAATAATTTCCCCCAGATGAGGTCAGCACCTCTTCATCCTTGCTGAACACTGTCTGGGCAAGTCTCACTTAACTTTTCTGATGCATCAAACAGTTTGTCAGAACAGCATCATCTGATTCTCTTTCTCTCTGGTGTCCCTTTAAAGTTCTCCAATGGCCAAGGTTTTGCTTCTGCAAAAGCCTATTTTTATAGCAGTCCTCTTAGCCTGTCAGTACCTCTCTGCCAAGTCAGGAGATCCTGCAGAAGGCATTTCCCTGAAGGCCATGTACTTCAGTTTGACAGCTTCCCTCACTTCTAGTGTCCACCATTAGGTCCTACGGTTGCCACCATGAGATGTCCAGACTGCTTTAACATCACAGCTTTTAGAAGTTGCTTACACAATTGAAGTCTTCAACATGGTCCATTTAGATTCAATCTCTCTGACCTCACTCTGCAAATAAGTTTTCTCGGAGGTAAGACCTGAACCCATCACAAATCTAAGTCACCTCCAGACATTCCCATGACACCCTACGTGCTCATCTTGGCTTCTCTGGTCTATCCCACCTCCTGCATATTCCTCACTTAGAATCCAACTCACAAGTGGTAATCAGTTGACTTCTCTCTTCACCCAAGTGACCAAAATGTTATTGCCTCAGGTCAGAAACACATGACTACAAGGTCTATCATTGATCATTGGTCCAAGGTGCTATGGAATCGATTACACTTATGAGTCTTCTTGTGTTCAAACATGATATTTGTTATGCACAATCCATGACTAGCACAGAAATCCAACAACGACTGATTCAACTCCAACAAGCAGTTCCTCACAATCACGCCCCTCCAAGTATCTCTGTCATTCGTGACATGAGCATTAAAGTCACTTAGTGAGACTATCAAGTCAGTGGATGGCACCCTTTCTAAGATGGCTGAATACTCAGAACGGCTAATTGCTGCTTATACGCAAACAATAGTCAGAGTTTTCCTCACACTGAGTCACATTGAGGCAACCCTGTCATCTACTGGCAAAAACTTCAATTGTACAGCACTCAGCCGGGGGCTTTTGAGTATTCCCAATCCCACCCAAGACCTTTAACACATTGTAATCCCAGAGTAGGAGAGAGACCACCCCCAATCAGCAAGTTATATTTATAATAAAGATTTTTTGCAAATCCTCACCACTCTAAATATTGTGTTGGTCCATCTCTGAAGAATCTGCAGACTCTGGAGATCCATCCAATGTAATTTCATCTTTAAATCTAGCCCAACATTTCTGTTAGATGTTAAACACCCAGTTAGCAAAGAGCAAGCAAAGGTGAGACTTCAAAGGATGCCTGCAGCAAAGCTGCCACTTCTGTGCTATTAACACCTGTCTGTGCAAACCCTAAAGCGGCTACTTAAAAAAAGGAGAGTACAAACTTAATGAGCCACGTCTAGAGACCCGAGCTACAGTGGCGCTCACACATGCGGAAACTTCATCAGCATAGCAAATGGTGTGCCACAGATGGAGGGCAGGAGGCACCTGTGTCAATGAACAGGCTAGAGTTTGAACAAAACTGTGGGGCTGACAGTCCGCAGGTGTGGGGAGCCCCAGACCAAGGATGGGTCCAAAAAGTGGTGCAGGATTCTGGCCCACCCTGGCCACCTTTGGACCCCCTCCCACCAGTGTACACACAGCAATTCCTATTGATTTGTAAGAGCAGTAGTTCAGTATACTGACTGACATGGAGGTACAAGCTGCCACCAGACTCTCTCTGATAACCTACCAGCTGTTTTGTCCTCCTACCTCTCATCAGGTGATCTGTGGGTGCTGCACTAAAATGAACCTTTAGAAAAATGAAGAATATGTGAGGGTCAAACATGTACAAAGACAGGTTGAAGTCCTAACTTTGGCGTATTGTGGCCTGCGGGGGGTGTCCCTCCTCCTCAAGCCCAACACAGACAGACACAGACACAAGTTCAACAATACACAGTTTTAATTCCACTGTGGGAAACTCTTTCCTCAGTTTCCCACCTGCACAGCACAGTACAGCACAAGCAACAATAAACCAAGCACATACAGTAGCACTCTGTCTTCCCTTTCTCTCTTCCTCTGTTCTTCTTTGTCTTCCTCTTCCACTCCTCCTCCAGAAGCTTTGTTACCTTCCTCCTGACTCTGCCTGCTGGAGCATTGGCAGCTGGCTCCTTTTATGTAATCCCTAGAAGTATTTCTGATGTTCTGTAGGATTGGTCAGGAAGCACGTCTGGGTAATGTGGGATCCCGATGACGTGGGGCTCAGGAGTCCCTGCTGCACCCCTTGGTGGCACCCCCAGAACCCAATAGGAATGAGCCACCAAATTCCAATTTCCAACATGCCCTATGGGAATCTGTGGTGCTGTGGGCTGCTACCTAGTAATCCGGGGGAGGTAATGCCATGTGTATGTTCTCTCCTCCAGTCCATCAACTATGGAAGCACCCTAGCCAGGCAAGCTCCCTGACCATCCGCCACAATATTTACTTTTATTTGCTATTAGGAGATGTTTTTACCCAAAGTGACTTAAAAAAAGAAGTCAACATTAATCTGGGGGACTGTTTGGGAACAAGTGTTACAGGTGAAGGGTACAAAGTTGATCATCAGAAGTAATAATAATAATTCTTTGCATTTATATAGCGCTTTTCTCACTGCTCAAAGCCCTCAGCAATTATAGGTTAAGGGCCTTGCTCATGGGCCCAACAGAGCAGAGTCTCTACTGGCATTTACAGGATTCAAATCGGCAACCTTCCGATTGCCAGTGCAGATCCCTAGCCTCAGAGCCACCACTCTGCCTCCGAGAACTCAAGTGGAGAGCTCAAAACAAAACACAAGTTATAACTCTTAGGTTATTAAAATCTAACAGCTAATAATACTGTAGTTAGACAGAAATTTACCAAACAACAGGGTCTTCAGACACTTCTTAAACACTTTGAGGGATTCAGAATTTCAAATAAAGATTCGTCCTTCCTGTTTGGAGCTACAAATTAAAAGATTCTGGACTGAGAGCTGCTGCCATGTAGAGGTAACATCATCTGACACTGTTCATCATCGGACCTGAGTGGTCAAGAAAGACCACAGGACCTCAAAAGTGTCTCCCTTTATACAGGTGCTGACCCAAAGACTACTCCACAGACAAGTATCAAGAATTTGAACTTAATATGTGCTGCTACTGGGAGCCAATGGATCTGAAATGAGGAGTGACATGTGTCTGCATCATGCCTCTGCATTTTGAATCATCTGCCATGCTGGTACTCCTGCTAGCAGAGTGTGACATGAGTGTTACAAGAGTGACAAGACCACAGCCTTGATCAGGAGCTGTGCACCATAGTCGATCAGACACAGTTTGATCTTGCAAATGCTGTACAGAGTGAATCAGTAAGACCAAGAGACTAGAGCTACATGGTCTTTGAAGGGCAGCTGGTTATCGATCACCACCCCAAGGTTCCATACAGACGTGGTGGGGTTCATTGGTAATTGGACATGCTAAAAAGAGATGGGGTGCTGAATAGATGGATGAAGCCCACACTGTATCTATCTCAAGTAGATAATCACAGACCAGTCTTTCTCCTCCTCACCTTTTTATCCAAAACATTTGAATGCACTGTATCTAAACAATTTTCTTCCTTTCTTCTGCAAAACAGACTAATCTATTTTGGACAGATCCTAATCTGTCAGGGTTCAAGATAGGCCACTTACCATTGATGACACTCTACGGTGGGCTATAGCTACCGCCGTGTCATCTGTCTTCATCCTTCTAGATCCCTCCTCCACCTCTGACAAGGTCAAACACCAGATCTGCCTTGAGACCCCTTCTGACCTTGGCATCACTGGGACTGCCCTCAGATGGTTTGAGTGCTACCACTTGAGCAGATCCTAATGTGTGTCCTGGCTTAGAGAATAATCACCTGCTTACACCAGGTAAGCAATGGGGGGCCCCAAGGATTGTTGCTGGAGCCGCACCTCTTCTCTCCATACACCTCTTCACTAGTCTCTATCATCATCTCCCATGTTCCATCATAATCCTTCAGGTTATAAAGTAAATGGGTCTAATACTCTTCTTCCCTTAATCACCCTGTGCTAACCAAGGGAATATCCTCCTAACATCTCTCTGGTCAGTTCCTATAAATATCTAGCCTGTCAGTCTAAGCTGTTATCCCCCCTCCACCCTTATAATGTCTGTTTATACTTTGGGGGTCCCACGACTCACGTTAATTTTAAAAGGCTCAATTTCCCAGGCCTTTGAACATGTCCTGTCATCTTTCCATAACTGTTTTGAATCAGAGGCCATTACAAATTACCACGCAAAGCATTTTTCAAACAGCACACTGCTGTCTCATAACTACAATTGTGTAAGAAACACAAGATAGCCAGAAAAGGGTTTGGGGATGCAGCGCTTATATCGTATGCCTTCTATCAAAGAGTAGGGGGTTTGCCACTGAGTAATCTCTGGGGACTGAGTCCAGAGCAGGACTGTATAGGCACTTGGAAGGAAGTGGAGGGTCCAGGTGGAAAATGAGGTCAGTAAGAGGGCATGGTCTGGAGATGGAAGAGGAACCTGCTTGACTTTGGGTGGTTTTCCTATCAGATGATCTGCAGAGGGGGAAGAAAAGACATTAGTGCACCTCATCAACCCCTGTCCCATTGGTCCATCATTAGTCAAGCCCACTGACTGCCTGCTACGCGCACATGTGACATAATCCATGTGTAGATTCTAAAATCTCCTGGAGCTTTTCTTTGATTATCTTTATAGTTTTTATATTGTTTTTCTATGCAATATTTTTATTTCCTGCTTTTATTGTCTTTAGCAAAGATTAGTATTAAAATGTACAGTTAATCATGTTGTTGTTTATACATGGCAGGGTAATATATCTTTAGATACTTGCACCTTTTGGCATATTGCCAAGCTACATTTATCCTCTTATGTTCTTCTTGAGCTAATGGGCTCTAACACTTATAACAACTGTGAAATCACATTTTAAGGTCAGTCAGCCATTATCTAATGCCCTTAGTCCTGAACAGGGTTGTGGGGGGTCTGCTTGAGCCTATCCCAGGTAGCACAGGGTGCAAGGCAGGAAGAAACCCTGGAACACTGGAGCACCATGCAGGAAGAAACCCACGCAGCCACGGGGAGAACAAGTCATCAATGAAAGGCGTTCTTCCCAGATCTGCTTTTCTCTTCGAGATCCTTCATCGTTTGCATGAGCCGGTCTCAGTCTGCTTATTTTTATCGTGATGTTTTTGTTTTTTCCCCGCGGCTGTCTCGGAACAAATCTAAAATTTTATTTTCAGTTGCATTCTCTGATCAGATTCTCATTTTGTTTTTCCTCGACTTACTTCTTTCACTTTCTTGTTATTCCGCTGTTTCTCACAAGCTTTAATGTTAAAACCTCGAGGTGTGTCAACTCGGTGGCTGCCTGCTTGTTTATTTCTTGTTAAGACTCGCGCCTTCCTAACGATTTAAATTGAATTTTTTTACAGTATGTTTTGTCTATAAGCAGCTTTACTCGCACTCAGGTGTAGCACAATTGCACTTCTACGCGTCCATCTCTTAATTCCGTCCACTTCTTTTGCTTTGACCTGACGGCACACTCAGAGCTGGTGCTGAGCACGTTGCTATCATCACGGTAGCGAGGGGGTGGTGAACATCCCCCCGCCTCCCCCAGTGTAAAGTGCTCGGTGTTTGCACTAATTCTGCCTGCTCACTCAGCTGCGAGCACAGACAAGCACACGCGCACAGACCGGCACGCCGCTGCTTCACTCCCGTCTCAGTAAGAGCTGCTGTAATTCTCATTCTCGGGTCAGAAGCGAAGAAAGCATCGGACATTTTCGAGAAGAGGGAATCTTCCTTGCTTTAAGAAGTGGACCAGAGGACACCTCCATCCCAGGTACGCTTCGCGCCGCTGTTTGTGCGCCAGGTGTGGACGGGGCATCTCGACAATGGGTGTTGGCGTTCACTAATAAAACGAGACGCTGCCTGGTTTGTATTTTCTGTGGTTGCAATTTCATTTCGAGTTGCTGACCTCTTAAAAGGTTGGAAAGTCCTAGGTGGGGTAGCTGTGTTCTAAAGAAACACTAAGTGCTGCTTGGACTAGCGTGGCAGCCGGCAGTACTTCGCGCACGGCGACTCGAAGTCAAGGCGGCTGCTTGATCGCCACAACTGAACTCGGAATGTGTTGAGATCTTTCGCTGGAAACAAAGCCCAGTAAAATCGCCGATTAGTCGTATTACAGTGACCCTTGAAAGTCTGTAACTGGCGCTTTGACTGCGAGGTGCTTATTTGCGAGACACGGGAGCTGTCCGAGGTGCTTAAACCAGTTCACGCTTCTTGCTCGCTCGTGTACGAACCTTTCTTATGGGATTCCAGTCAATCTGTTACGTTTGGATAGTGTTTTAAATTATTGTCTGCACTGTGAAAGGTGCTATATAACCTACAGATATGATTGCATGTTTGGGTTTGGCTAGTACTTGCATGGAAGGGGAAAAAGTGGGTTGCTTGCTGGAAAAGGTGTTGGTGAGGCTAGCAGTGGGCACTTACCCTGTGATCATGTGTCCGGATCTGAATGCCCCCAGAGTAGTAACGGGGACACTGTGCTCTAAAAACTGGTGCTATTTTTCGGATGAGATATAAAACTGATGTCCTGAGTCTTAGTGGCCAAAAAAAAAAAAGGTTCCTGAACATCCTTCGCAAAGAGTAAAGTGTCCTGGCTAAATTTCACCCCTTAATCACCCCCTTACTCTAACTGGATAACTATCGTTCTCACCCATTCACCATCTAAAAGCAAACGTGTGGTTAGCATACTGGTTCAAGTATGGCTGCCGTCAAGTCATTGTCAAGGTGGAGGCTACACTTTGGTGGTTGGTTGAAATTGCTAACCATTGTCTGTGTAAAGCACTCCGAGTGTCTAGAAATGCAAAATATAAATGTAACAATCTGGCCGTGTTTAATGCATCAGGAATGTTGACTCCACTGTGCCAGATTA
The DNA here is from genome assembly GCF_016835505.1 of Polypterus senegalus. Lineage (NCBI taxonomy): Eukaryota > Metazoa > Chordata > Cladistia > Polypteriformes > Polypteridae > Polypterus > Polypterus senegalus. Next base: position 419 of record NW_024380600.1, on the reverse strand, counting down.
ATGGAAAAGGGGTAGTGCGGAGTTGGGTGGGAGATTACATCCAAAAACACTGATATTTGTTTTGATTATAAACATCTTTTCTCCCCAGGGGTCTTAGCTTTGAAAGTATTTCAAGTGTTTGGCTTCTATACAACCAGACACCTTTCAAAAATGAATTCCAGTTGGCAAGAATTTAACTGGTGTTCAAAAGACAGGTCTGAGGACACGACAAACAGGGCAGCGCCCTGAAATGAAAGTGTGTAACATTCACAAACAGGAGAAAGGCAGAGTTGTTAATCCTACTGGGTGCTGCTGCTGCTGATGCCACAGTGTCTGGGGGGGGCAGCATTGGGCTGGGCCTTTGATCTCAAATGTGATTTCATTTGAGGTGGTTCTTTAGCACACAATTTGAGCCCCTGAGTAAGCGTCACCTACACCAC
>NW_024380599.1:0-12239 GCF_016835505.1 Polypterus senegalus | reverse complement strand
GGGGTGATGGGTTGGGGCAGGGGGGCGGGGGGGGGAAAGCCCCTTGCCCCTAATGAGATGGGGTGGGGTGGTGGGGCATCCATCAAATTGCCCTTGACAGTTTCCTGGGACAACAGATGGCGGGCTAAAGGTCATCAAGGTCAACAAACAACAGGTGGTTGAGCGGGACTTCCAGTCATCAATTAAAGGAGGGGCTTAATGTCATCAATCAAATTCAGTTAAATTTGACTGAAGCCGCCTGACATATTCCTACTCACAGGGTCACGGGGTTCCTGCTGGAGCCAATCCCACCCAACACGGGGGCACAAGGCAGGAACCAATCCCGGCAGGGTGCCAACCACCGCAGGACAAACACACCAAGCACACACTAGGGCCAATTTAGAATCGCCAATCCACCTAACCTGCATGTCTTTGGACTGTGGGGAAACCGAACCGACAGGAGAACATGCAAACTCCACGCAGGGAGGACCGGAAGTGAACCTGGGTCTCCTAACTGCTGAGGCAGCACCCTACCACTGTGCCACCAATTGCAAAACAACACTTGCCAATAATTTAATTACATGGCTTATTAGTTCTTTAAGTCTGCCATGGTGGGCCCATTTCATATCCTAGATTTTGTTTCCTTCTAAAGATATCGTCCAAATGATAAAATGGGTGAGCGATTCTGTCCTTCATTTTTTCTCTTCACTTTCCTTCCAAGTATTTAATTAAAGCAAATATTGCCCAATAAATGCACACAAGTGTAGAAGAAGCTAAATGGAGAAATGCTGGCTTCTTCTGTCATTTGTTAATAAGAACATTAAAAAACCGAGAATACAGCTGTTTAAGACTGAAATAAAAAACAGTGAGACAACTAAAAGGAAGCAAAATGTCAATTGAATACTAAGTGTTTCTTATTAAGCATGGGTTGGAAAAAAAACCTGCAGCCACTGCTGCATTCCAGGAACAAAATGTCCCACCTGGTGTAAGGGCTCGTTTAACTTCAGTCTTAGAACGTGTAATGCGTATCATGGCTGCCACGCATTCCCAGCGTTCATTTGAAGCGTCCTCTGAGGGCGCCCCTAGAAATTAACGTGACCGCGTACAAGTTGCAGTACCAGAAAAAAGTCGGGCGCAATGTGATAAAAGTTAGAGCGTGACACAGAGTCTCTGTTTACTACTCATGTGACAGAAAGTGCTTGGTGATCCTCCAGGATCAATGTGCCTGCTTCAGTGTTTGATGAATGGTTCAATGTGGTAAAAGCAAAATATCGACATACAAATGCATTTATGATGCTTTTATATTCACGTGTCGCATATTCTGCAGCGTAATGACACGATACTTTTTAAAAAACTATCAACTGTCCAGACAGTGTTCAGTAGCCATTAAGAAGGCTAACAGAATGTCAGGTTATATAGCGCTTGATGTGTGAGTACAAGTCACTGGAGTTCTGCTCGGCTTTATAATGCACTGGTGAGGACTCATTTGGAGTTCTGGGTGCAGTTTTGGCCCACCAGCATAAAAGCACAAGAGAAAGTCCAGAAAAGAGCAACTCGGCTGATTCAGGGCTACAGGGATGAGTTATGAGGAAACATTAAAGGAGCTGAGCCTTTACAGGAGAAGAAGGAGACCTGACTGAAGTGTTTAAAATGATGAAAGGAATTAGCCCAGAGGATCGAGACGATGACTTTAAAATGAGTTCATCAAGAACACAGGGACACAGTTGGAAACTTGTGAAGGAAACATCACAAAACATTAGGAATTTTTCTTCCCAGGCAATCACAGACACTTGGAATAGCGACCAAGTAGCGTGGTAGACAGTAAGACTTCAGGGACTTTGAAACCGAATTAAGGTTTTTGGAAGAAATAAATGGATAGGACTGGCAAGCTTTGTTGGCTGAATGGCCCGTTCTCATCTAGGTTGTTCTAAAGGTACAAGCACAAAGAGTGTTTTATTGTGGGAAACTCTTTGAATCAGCATTTCCCACCATCACAGCCACAAGTATGTAATAAGCACAATAAAGCAACTGTTTATCTTCCTCTCTCTTTTCTCGTCACTGCCTCCTCACTTCTACTCACAAGTGTGGGCCACCTTCCTCCCGATTTGTCAATGTGATGCAGGCAGCTCCTTATCTTTCACCGGGACTACTTCCAGTCTTCTGCACCGTGGTCCTAAAGCACTTCTGGGTGAAATGGGAAAACCCCCTGAAATAGGGCTACCCAGCCCTGGTGGCACCAAGAACCCAAGGGCTGAGTTGAAGAACTTCATGTTCCATGCTGCCTCTGGGAATCTGAGGCACCCCTGCAACCCAGGCCGGCTGCCATCAGCAACCAGGAACATAACTCTCTGTCCTCCATCTCTCAAGTAAGGCTGCCAGGCGTCCTTACAGTGTCATTGAAAAGTTTTCTCTTACGTTGAGTTTCCTGGTTGCTTTTAGAACATTGGAACACTCTGGACGAGAACAGACCATTCAGCCCAACAAGCTCGCTAGTCCTCCACTTATTTCTTCAAAAACACCAAGTCGAGTTTTGAAAGGGCCTAACGTCTTATGTCCCCCACTACTTGATCGCTTATTCCCAAATGTCTATTGTTCTTTGTTAAGAAAAAATTCCTAATGTTTGTGCAAAATTTCCCTTCTCAAGTTTCCAACTAGTCCGTGTTCTCGATGAGCTCATTTTAAAGTCACATCTCGGCACACTAATTCCCTTCATCATTTTAAAAACTTCAGTCAGGTCTCTTCTTCATCTCCTGTAAAGGCTCAGCTCTTTGAATCTTTCCCTGTAGGCACGGAGCTGGACAGTCTGACATCCGTGGCAGAGCGACGGGCACTGAGCAGGCTCCTGTCAATCATGGAGAATCCACTGAACAGGATCATCTCCAGACAGAGGAGCAGCTTCAGCGACATTTGTGGTAACCGTCAGGATTATGGCGTGAAGGCAGGTTTGGTGCAGATGGGGTCAGCACACAGGTGGTGGGCCTCATCTTACAAAAGCAACTCATTAACAAATCGAGATGTGACTGGTGAGAGATTAGAAAAAGGGGCTGCATGGAGTGGGATGACAGGGAAAGATATTAATGGATGATGGTTATGTTAGTTAAATTATTTTATCTTTTTATTTTTCAGTGTTTGTATTGGGCCAGATGCAGGTTGAAGTAGTTTAGTAAACTTCAGAGAACAAAACCCTGAGGGTTATCATGGCCACTTTCTATTATTCTGCCTAATGCGTGTTCATTGCTGCAGGTAGAACATCTTTATAAGTCCTTCTGATGGTCAGAAAGCCTGGGCGTGCACAGTGAGGCCGTCTTCGTGGCATTCTCTCAAGCGTCGCCAGCTGCTTTCATGACTGGAATTTGAATTATACCATGGAGCTGAGCGATTAAAAGAAACTTCCTTATGTTTTATCGGAGCTGCTTTATCAAGTGCTGAATGAAGGGCAGGTGTTCTAGTGGTCAACAAGACTATCTTGGGGAAGACCGCAAAGATCAGAAATGGAATTCTAGAAAACAGAGGAGCAGATATTTTTAAGGTTTCAGGCAGTGAACCCATGGGGTCAGTTGATGCGGCCTGCACAACTTCGAAGTCCTTCTGGTCATTTTGATGTTCCTTCTTCATACATAAAACATGGTCTAAAATGACCCTACAAATGAGGGTTTTTGGGTCTAGAGGCCAATAACAGGAGGAACCCCAAAAATTAGGGTTAGTAATAAATTAATAATTAATAAGTATCTATCTATCTATCTATCTAAAAACTTGACATCTTGCACAATTTCATTTCATTTGTTAATATCATCCATTCCTCACTTCAGGCCTGTAAACATTCCAAAAAAAAGTTGGGACAGTAAAGCATTCCTACTTTTGTAATATGCCATTCTTTCTCCACATCACTTAAAAGATGTTTTGCTTTGAGGACACGCGATAGCGTTTCAGTTGATATTTTGCGCATTCTTCCTGCAGACACATCTTCATTGTCACATTTTTCATTTCAAAATTCTCCACATTCTCAGATTAGGGGCTGTTGAGAACTACAGGAAGGCCAGTTCATTCCCCTAGACCCTTTTGTTTCCGCCATGCCTTAGTGGCGATGCGAATGTGTTTTGCATTGCATGGACATCCCTGGAGAGATGTCGTCGTGAAGGCAGCATACGTTCTTTAAATCTCAATGTACTTTTCTGCATTAATGCTGCCATCACAGAAGAAAGGCGCTGACAACCCCATAACATGACAGACCCTGCAGACTTGTTGCTGATAACAGTCTGATTGGTCCTTTTCTCCTTTGGGCTGGAGACTAGGCGTCCATTTCTTCCAAAAGAGATCTGGAATATGTGATTTTCTGTCGTCTGTGTTCCGTAAGTGCTGCTTTTCGATTTTGTACCCACGTGTGTCCGCATCTCCACCCAGCCTTTGCTTTTCTTGCTATTAGGACTTGGCTCCGCCATTTCTCTGTGGTACTCTGCTCCAGCCCTTTATTTTACCTGCTATTATCACTTGGCCCCTCCTACATATGTGATTATTAGGATGTGACCATGCCCATGTGTGTCTGGGTCTCTGCCAGGCCTTCTTTCTGCCTGTTATTAAGGCTTGGCCCTCACCATTTATATCTGGGTTTCCACCCATTCCTTGTTTTTCTTGCGATTAGGTCTTGTCCTCCGATTTCTTATGGTATTCTGCTCCAGCCCTTTATTTTACCTCTATTATCATTCTACTGCCTACACATCTGTTATTAGGATGTGGCTCGCCACTTGTGTCTGAGTCTTGGCTCCCAGCCTTTGCCTCTTATTAAGTCTTGGCCCCACCCCTTCATTTTACTTGGCATTAGGACTTGGCACTGCCTATGTGTGTTCGGTCTCCACCCAGCCCTTCTTTCTGCCTGTTATTAGCGCTGCCAAACCCAAACCCCCAATTTATATTTGGATCTCCACTCCATCTTTCTTTATATCTGTTATTAGGTCCTGGTCCTGCTGATTTGTCTATGGTTGTTGCCCCAGAACATTGTTTTACCTGCTATTAGGGACTTATCCCCACTTATTTGTGCCTGTGTCTCACCCAGCTCTTACTGTTCTTGCTATTAGAATTTGGCCCACTCATTTCTATCTGCTTCTTGCCCAGCTCTTTTATGTGCTGTTAGAACTTTGCCGCTCATGTATGTCTGCTATTGGGATGTGGCCCCCCACACCTTCTAGGACTCGGCCCTAGCCTTTTATCTGCTTGTGAACTTGGCCCCACCCATGTATGTCTTCTATTGGATGTGGCCCCCACATCTTTCTGGACTCAGCCACAACCTTTGTTGCTGTTAGAACTTGCCCACCTGTGTATACTATTGGATGTGGCACCACCCACATGTCTGGGACTTGGCCCCAGCCTTTTATCTGCTGTTAGAACTTGGCCCCTTCATGTATGCTATAGGATTGGCCCCACCCACGTGTCTGGGACTCAGCCCCAGCCCTTCCTTTTTGCCTGCTATTAGGCTCAGGCCCTCCATATACGTGTTGGCTGCTGTATGACTCAAATTATGCAGCAGTGAAGTAAAAGGTGTTTGGGGGTTCAACTGGTGGAGTTGCTTTAGGCTTGCTGGTCATTGAAAAAGTTCTGTTGGTTTATTCAAATATATTTCTTTCTTTTGTAACCAACAGTAAGTGCTTTTTAAGTTGTTCCACAAAACATAATGGTTACCAATGGAAATAAGAAAAGGAAAAGGTGTTTTATTAAAGAAGGTAGTAGTACTGGAAAGGAAGAGTCACAAGGCTGAAACAACAAACTGAAAATAAATCTGAACTGCCCCTTCGTGGACTAACACGGATTTAAACACCTTTGTTTGCACAGCCAATGGCCCGTAGTCACCTTTCCACTCCACCTCCCAGTTGAACCTTCACCTTTCTAGCACCTGCTCTAAGCCCTTCGGTTCTTTGAATAGTCCTCCTATACCCCCCATAGTGCCCCCAGGAGACTCTGCATCCTAAACTCTAGCTCTCAACAATTTCTGTGTATGATTGTGTAGTTAAGTGTTGTGTGTTATAAACTTTATTATTTACCCTATTCCACGTTTTATTATCTTATTAGTGATGTCTTTCCACCAACATTGGGAATCTGATCCTGTTGCTGTCGATTATCTGCTTCTACGCAGTCTGTGCAGGCCACAAAACCTGCTTCTTGAATCTGGGAGGTCAGGCCTGAAACTAACACAAAAAGACAAAGAATGAACAGAAGATGGAGACAAACTTAAACAAAAGTTAAGAGTCGAAAGCAGGAAAGTCTGAAATCTGACGTCAAACTATAAGCGTGTCTGGAGTCCGAAACAGTTTGGTCTCAGGTTAAAAAAAGGACACAGCAGCACAAGAGAGGTCCAGAGAAAGCGACTAGGCTGATTCAGGGCTACAGCGGATGAGTGATGAGGAAAGATTAAAAGAACTGAGCCTACACTTACATTAAGTTTAGGTCTTGTTAGGGTCTGAATACACAATGGAAGTCTGAAATCAGAGTACACCCCATGAGAAGGATTTGGAATCCTAGTGAACTCAATACTATAAACTGCCATTAAGAAAGCATTAACAGAATATCAGGTTATATAGCGCCTTGATGTGTGGAGTACAAGTCACAGGAGGTTCTGCTCAAGCTTTATAACACACTAGTGAGGTCTCATCTGAGTCCTGGTCAGTTTGGTCTCCAGGGTACAAAAAGGACATAACAGCACAAGAGAAGGTCCAGAGAAGAGCAACTAGGCTGATTCAGGGCTACAGGGTGTGAGTTAGGAGGAAAGATTAAAGAGCTGAGCCCATCACTTGCATTAAGCTTAGGTCTTGTTGAGTTGAAATCACAATGGGAGATCTGAAAATCAAAAGTACACCCTAGGAGAAGGATTTGAGGAGTCATAATGGACACAACACTATCAACTGCCAGGCAGTATTGAGAAGCTATAAGGAGGATACCAGAATGTCAGGTTATATAGCGCCTTGATGTGCAGTACAAGTCACAGGAGGTTCTGCTCAAGCTTTATAACACTGGTGAGCCTCATCTGGAGATTGGGAGCAGTTTGGTCCCTAGGCTATAAAAAGGACAAAGCAGCACAAGAAGGTCCAGAGAAGACTGACTAGGCTGATTCAGGGCTACAGAGAGTGAGTTATGAGGAAAGATTAAAAGAGCTGAGCCTTTACAGAGATGAAGAGGAGACCTGACTGAAGTGTTTAAAATAATGAAGTGAATTAGTCCAGTGGATCGAGACGGTGACTTTAAAATGAGCTCATCAAGAACACGGGGACACAGTTGGAAACTTGTGAAGGGGAAATTTTGCACAAACATTAGGAAGTTTTTTCTTCACACAGAGAGAAATGGAATAAGGACCAAGTAGTGTGGTGGACAGGAGGACTTTAGGGACATTCAGAACTTGACAGATGTTATTTTTAGAAGAATGAAGTGGGTGGGACCGCGAGCTGTGTTGGGCTGAATGGTTTTCTCATCTAGACTGGTCTAATGTTGCAGCAGCAGCATAGGGCACAAGGCAGGAACATACTCTGAACGGGACCAGTCCATCACAGGGCGAACACACACAGATCTATTTGGTCCAATCTGCCTAACCTGATGTCTTGGACTGTGGAAGAAATCCATGAACCACGACTACCCATGGAGGACCACTTGAACCAGGCGTCCTTATTGAGGCAGCAGTGCTAAGCATTGTGCAAATAGGCGCCGCCCATGAAAAGAAGACATTGTATTTCATAATATAGAAATGAGCCTTTAGCAGAGACGAAGGAGACCTGATTGAAGCGTTTAAAATTATGAAGGGAATTAGCCTAGTGGATAGAGACTGTGACTTTAAAATTTGTTCTTCAGGGACACAGTTGGAAACTTCGGTCAGTGCAGATTTCACACAAATGTTAGAAGATTATTTTTCTCTCAAAGAACCACAGACACTTGGAATAAAGAGCGGGTAGTGTGGTGGACGGAGGATTTAGGGACCTTCAGAACTACTTGATGATTTTTAGAAGAATTAAGTCTATCAGACTGATGAGACTTATCAGAATTATAATATAATATAAATTATCCACAACTCGGATAGAATAGAACCTGACGCTGACCTTTTAACGTCACATGGCTGCGCCATGTGCCCATTCTTCATGTTGTATCCCAAGCTGCAATCAGGTTTCCAAAGGTGTCCAAAACGGCACCTGATATTTGAATTACCATGTAACCCGTCTATAGGGGAGAAGGAAAAAAAATGATCACCGCTTATGTCCAAAGGCAGAAATAAAGGAAGGGAATAATCAAGGAATTCATTTACAGAATATACTGCATTAAAAATAAGTATAAAAAATGCAATTTGAACACACCTGTAATCTTTCAAACAAGAAACAATAACCAACACTGAAAATAGAGAACAAATGTTGATGCAAGATGACCTAAACCGATGGAAACTGAGTAGTGTTTCTCTGCATTAGAAATGAAATATGACCTACTCAGCAAAATGTTTCAAGATCCAAGTGCCAACGTGTTTCAAAGATGAAATCCTCTTCTTTACTGAAAGAGAAATAAATACAATTGAAAACAGTTTCTACATCAGTGAACCTCGTTCCAACATCTCTGAACACGACAAATCGGTATGACTCAAAAGTTCCAAACTTTTGCATCTTTCACGACCCACACTGCTTAATGAACAAGACAATTTCATGCGAGTTTGCCCTCGAGATTTCTGCAGTTCAGTCTCTCCTGACAGTACATTGTTCTCGGTCAGGCGGCATCGCCAGATGGACTTACCTCAAAACTGTAATCTCCTCTCCACCCAGATTCCTGCTCACTTTCTTCATGCCAGAACTACCATGCAAAGTTAATTTTTTTGGGTTTTTTATAGTTAGTTTTGTATAATCACGGATTTTCAGTGCTCATTTTCCGTCTTAATAACCTGCAATGTTAGTTTCTCTGTTCAAGGTTTTCTAGTGTTACTCAATGTTTTTACTTAGTTTTATTACACTGGCTTCATGAATAATTACTATTTTGAGCTATTTAAATATAATTCATACAGTTCAGTATGGTCTGGAATGGATTAATTAGTATTTCATACAATCCATGGGGAAATTAGTGGTCATACAAATGGGTTTGGAGAGTTCCAGAGTTGAACAAATCGGTGGACCCTGAGGTTCCACTGACCCAGAAGAATTTAGAAGAATTCAAGTGGATAGGACTGGCAGCGTTGTTGAGCTAAATGGCCTCTCATCAGACTGTCTATGTATACAAACCCTAATCTCCATGAAAAAGAAGAAAACCCCCAATTGTCTCAGAAAGACTTGAACTGACAAAGTTGTCGGCAGCCATCATTGTTTATTCCACATTTAACAAATATCAGACTTAAGTTTGAATTCTAGAATATTTCAAATAATAAAGAAATGGCATGGACCCCACCTCATATTTTGTGGCACAACCTTTAGACTTTGCAATCACTGCTAACAACTCATTCCTATCCTCATGAGACTTCTGTCACCTGTCCACAAGTTGTGTGGCCCACTCGTCCTGAGCAAACGGCTCCAGCGTGTAGGTCTGAATAGGGTCTTCTCAGACTGTGTTTCAGTTCTTTCCATAATGTTGGATGGGATTCAAAGCAGGGCCTCCGAATAGCCTAATGTTTGTTCTTACATTCTTGGTGCTTTTGCTGTGTGTTTTAGCTATCATCCTTGGAGGTCCAGGACTGCCACTAGCCTGAAGCTTTCTGACTCAGGCAGGACGTTTCACTCCAGAATGTCTTGATTTAATTTTCCTGCACAGACTCAAGTACCTCATGCCAGATGCAGCAAAGCAGCCCCAAAACATCACAGAGCCACCTCCATGTTTCACAGTAGGTCCGCTGTTCTTTTCTTTGAAAGCTTCATTTTGTCATCTGTGGACACAGAGCTGATGTGACTTTTCAAAAAGCTCCAGTTTGGTCTCATCTGTCCAAAGGACCTTCACCCAGAAGCTCTTGCTTGTCAATATGCATTTGAGTAAATTCCAGTCTGCCTTGTTAGGGTGGAGTCCTAAGAGGAATAATCTGTTCAGCATTTCCTGGGTCTGCCTGAGATTTCCTTCCAGCTGACAGGATGGTCCTAATCAGATGCCTGAACCACCCAACTGGGTCCTTTCAATTGGAGGAGCAGTAGCTCTACTTTGAGCTCCTCCTGAATGTCTGAACTTCTCACCTTCTTCTAAAGCTGAAATAAGACATCCTGTGAATGAAACTCATTTCTGCAACTTTGAATCCATGATCTTGTTCATTTGGGCACTACCAATAGCTCGTGACCATAGGTGACATCACCACCTACGCATTTAATCTACTTTGAAAATTTTAAAGCCAGAACTGCTGCAACCTTGAATCTAAGAATGGGTGAAAATATCAAAGCAAAACATAAACAATAACCCTGCAAAAATTAAACGGACCACTTGATAAAACAGCCTTATGCATCCCCTTTGGGAAACGTCAGCATATGGACTCTTTTAATGGGTGTAAGGAAGATAAGCTGAAGGCTGAAATTGGGCAGAGACCTTCCACGTGTATTCACACCTCACATTTTTACTTCCTACATGGAATAATTACATTTTCTGAATTACATTTCATCTGCCAAAATCTGCCCAAGCCTGTCTGCTATCCCAAATCCCCTTTTGTGATGAGTCAACAGATCTTGATGATCTGTCTGTCCACCTCAATGTATCATCTGCAAACGTAAACCAGCTTGTTATTAATATTCCTAACCAAATCAATATATTTAAAAAAAGGGTTTAGCACTGACCTGTCACTCTATTTATATCCAACTGATTAAGTTCCTCACACCATCACCCCCTGCCTCCTGTACCTGTGCCAATTCTGCACCCATCTAAAAACATCACCTGAACTCCACTTCTTTTAATATGATGCCCCCTCTCATGTGGCCCCTTTATAAAATGCTTATAGATAAATAATCTCAAGCTCCACTTTGATCATATTTTTCTATTGGTCCCTTGAATTCCAGATGTTAGTAAACATATCCCTCACCTGAACTGATGTTGATTTGTCAGTTTTCTTTCTCTTAAATGCTTCCATTTACTTTTCCTGTGATGTACATTTAGCTTATTGGCTTATTTTATCTCCAGTCTCCCTTTTATATAACTTTTTCCATTTTCCAGTCCTTCAGAATTTCTAGTTGGCAAACTTCCTAAAAATATGCACAAGGGTTTATATCCATACTACTAACTTCACTAGAGGACATGATCTACATTTTAAACCAAAATAACCCCCAGGACATCATGCGACTAGGGATAAAAGAATGGATGCCACAAAAGAATAAAAATAACTCTACAACTCTAGGTAACTCCTTAAATATTCCAATTTGGGGTTGAGCCTTCAACCAAAAAAATACAAATGTCATGTAGCAAAAGCTGTAAAGCCGGTTTTGGAACAACTGAAAGGAACCATCAGTTAAATCAAGTGATAGTGATGATGAAAATGAATTTGTCATTAAGTGACACAGGCAGTGAAACTGATGCCGGGCACTTTTGACCAAACTATGATCTCCTTTGACATCAATTGTGTTAGGCTGCAGTGAGGTTAAATGTCTGGGGTGGCAAAATTAAATATGGTTACATAATCCATGATAATTTGGGGTCTTGAAACTCAAAAATTGTTCATAAAAACAGACCCCAATTATATGCCATCAAAAAAGACACTCTTTGTTTTTTACATCTTCTTGCTTCTTCCAATCTCCATCAGTTTCTCAGACCATCAATTTTTTGACACCAGTTAATTTGTCACTTTTCCCACTTTAATTTGAAAAGCTTCATTTCAATTTCAAAGAGGTCCACTAGATGGGATGCTCAAAAGGTGTAGGGTGAGGGTCAAAACCACAAAACAGTGGAAACGTTGCATCGAATAGTTTGGTTTCCGAAGGTCGAGTTGGCACAAAAAGGCTTTTCCCTGTACCTAACTGGGATAATATACAACAATTTTTGGATAATGGAGTTTCCCCTTTTTATTGGCATTTAAAAAGCGGTTTTGGGACAAATCAAGTCTCAACACCAAATATGGTAATCCAATGGAAGGGGCCAGAAGGGCATTAGGCCCCACTCCTCTAAACCGAAACTGTTTCATAGGGAAAATTAAAAGGGAAAAATTTTTTTTAAATCACAAAACACAAAAGGGGTGCGTAAAATTCCCCTTTGGGGGGGGGGCCACTTTGTTTGGGGGGGCCCCTCCAAAACCCTGGGGTGCAAAGCAAACAAATTACCCCCCAAGGGGAAAATGGAAAAAAACCCAAAAAAATTAGGGC
>NW_024380598.1:0-13134 GCF_016835505.1 Polypterus senegalus | reverse complement strand
TTTTACACAAAGTTGTTTTCCTTGAAAAGTTTTATGATGAATTCAGGTTCCTTTTAACCAAAACTTGTGGAAAGTCAAAATATTTGGTAAAGGGTTCTAAATGATGAAACCCCACCCCCTTTAGGGTTTAAAGAACTGTTTGGAGGGTTTTCCCCAACTTTTTTTCAAAGTGCACTTCAACATCTCAAACTCATTTTTTGAAACCCCCTTTGACCATTAAATCTAAAGTTGAGTGAAACCAATAAGTCTTAACTTCGTTGTGAAACCACATGAAAAACATCGCGACATATTTTTTTATAGAAATAAACTTTTTTGAAAGTTTCCTGGGGTGGAAAAAAAGGCCACACAGTTACAAAAAGTTATTTTCAGGCCCTAAAAGCGTTATGGTGAAATAAGATTACCTTCAACTCAAACGCGTTAAAGTCAAACTACTCTGGAAAAGCAGTTCAAAATATAAACCCCCAGTCCCCTTAGGGTTAAAAACTTTTTGATGGTTTCCCAACTGTTTTCAAAGTGCATTCACAATTTTAAACCACCTTTTAAAAACCCCCTTTAAAGTTGCAATGGACAAAACTGAAGTTGAGTGAAACTCAATGAGTCTTAACTTCTTTTATAAAACCATTGAAACACATCTGTGACGTTTTTGAAATGAATTTTTAACAGTATCCTGGGGAAAAAAACAACCTACACATGTGTACAAAAAAAGTTATTTTCAGGCCCAAACGTTATTAAATTTCAGGTTACCTTAAACTCTAACGCTTGTAAAGTAAAAATCTCTGGTAAAACGTTCAAATGATGAAACCCCCCGGGTACCCTTATGGTTAAGAACTGTTTATGGTTTCCCCACTGTTTTTCAAAGGCAATTTAACTTTTCAAACTCACGTTTAAATTCCTATTAATTGCATTGGGCAAAACTGAAGTTGAGTTAAATTTAATGGTCTTTTTTTGTTGTGAAACCACTTGAAACACATCTCAATATTTTTTTACAGAAATGAACTGTTTTGAACAGTTTCCTGGTGGAAAACAAGGCCCCCAAAATGTGTACAAAAAGGGGTAACAGGCCCTGAAACGTTATGGTGAAATAAGGTTACCTTCAACTCAAAACGCTTGTAAAGTAAAAATACTAGGGTAAAACAGTTCTAAATGATAAAACCCCCCGTACCCTTATGGTTAAGAACTGTTTGGAGGGTTTTCCCCCAACTTTTTTTCATAGTCCCTTTAAATTTTAAACTCATTTTTTAAACCCCATTAACTTGCAAGGAAAAACTGAAGTTGAGTGAAACTCAATGGTCTTAATTTTATGTTGGAAAACCATTGAAACACATCTGTGACATATTTTTTTACAGAAATGAACTTTTTTGAACAGTTTCCTGGGGGGGGAAAAAAAGGCGTCACACAGTGTACAAAAGTTTTTTTCAGGCCCTAAAAGGGGTTTATGGTGAAAAAGGGTTCCTTTAACTTACGCTGTGTAAAGTCGAAATACTGTGGAAAAAGCAGTTCTAAATGATGAAACCCCAGTACCCTTATGGTTGAACTGTTTGGATGGTTTCCCAACGTTTTCATAGTGCACTTCATCAACCCTTTTGAAACCCTCATTAACTTGCAATGGAAAAAAACTGAAGTTGAGTGAAACTCAATGAGTCTTAACTTCTATGTTGTGAAACCATTTAAATACACCCGACATATTTTTACAGAAATGAACTTTTTTGGGCCCTGGGGGAAAACGCCTCACAGTTTTCCCAAAATTTTTTGGGCTGAAAATTTTATGTAAATCAGGTTCCCTTAACTTTTTGTAAAATAAAAAACTTTTAAAAACATTTCTAAATAAAAAAAACCCCTTTTTGGGTTAAACTGTTTAGGTTTTCCCCAAATTTTTCAAATCAATTAAATTCAAATAGTTTTGAAAATTTTTGAGTTAGGGGGAAAAAAAAATTTTTTTTTTTTAATGACACTTTTTGGTTTTTAAAAATTAAAGAATTGGACTTTTTTTTTACAGTTTTTTTTTAAAACAGCCCTGGTAAAAAAAACCCCAAATTGTAAAAGTTATTTTCTTCCCTAACCTTTAGGTAAATCTTTTTATTAATTTAAAAGGGGGTTAAAAAAATACCTGGTAAAACGTTTTGATGTCCCCATATTATTTTGAACTTTTATTTTAACTTTTTTAAAATTTAATCAAACTATTTTTTGAAACCCCCATTAAAAGGGAAAAACAATTGAAAAATCAAGGGTTTAATTTATGTTTAAAACCCCTTTAAAACACGCACAATTTTTTACAAAAGTGTTTTCAGTTTTTTTGGGAAAAAAAGGAAAATGTGAAAAAAGTTTTAAACCCCTTAAAAGCACGTTATGGGATTTCAGGTTCCCCAAAGAAATTTTTTTGGAAGAAAAAACCTTGGGAAAAAAAAAGGGTTCAAAATTAAACCCCCAACCCAGGTTAAGAACTTTTGTTGGCCCCCCATGAAATGAATTAAATTAAATAGCTTTAAATTCTATTGGTTCATTAAAAAATTAAGTTAGTTAAAAATGAGTTTAACTTCTTGTTGGAAACCAGCACATTGGAAAGTTTTTACGAAAGAATTTTTGAACAGTTTCCTGGTCGAAAACAAGGCTCACACATGTGTACACAAAGTGAATTTCAGGCCCTGAAAGCAGCTTATGGTGAAATAAGGTTACCTTCAACTCTAACTCTGTGTAAAGTCAAAATACTATGGTAAAAACAGTTCTAAATGATAAGATCCCTAGTACCCTTATGGTTAAGAACTGTTTGGATGGTTTCCCAACTGTTTTTCATAGTGCACTTCACATCTTAAACTCACTTTTTAAATCCCATTAACTTGCAATGGACAAAACTGAAGTTGAGTGAAACTCAATGAGTCTTAACTTCTATGTTGTGAAACCACTTGAAACACTTCAGCTATATAGTTTTTACAGAAATGAACTGTTTTGAACAATTTCCTGGTGGAAAACAAGTTGTCACAATGTGTACACAAAGTTATTTTCAGGCCCTGAACGCTCTATGGTGAAATAAGGTTACCTTCAACTCTAACTCTGGTAAAGTCAAAATACTATGGTAAAAACATTTCTAAATGATAAAATCCCCAGTACCCTTATGGTTAAGAACTGTTTGGATGGTTTCCCAACTATTTTTCATAGTGCACTTACATCTTAAACTCACTTTTGAAATCCCATTAACTTGCAATGGACAAAACTGAAGTTGAGTGAAACTCAATGAGTCTTAACTTCTATGTTGTGAAACACTTGAAACACATCTGTGACATAGTTTTTACAGAAATGAACTG
Organism: Polypterus senegalus; assembly: GCF_016835505.1. Classification (NCBI taxonomy): domain Eukaryota; kingdom Metazoa; phylum Chordata; class Cladistia; order Polypteriformes; family Polypteridae; genus Polypterus; species Polypterus senegalus. The sequence goes on along the minus strand of NW_024380598.1, from coordinate 9,835 downwards.
TTTTGAACAGTTCCTGGTGGAAAACAAGCCGTCACAGATGTGTACACAAAGTTGTTTTCAGGTCTTGAAAAGTGTTATGATGAAGTCAGGTTACCTTCAACTCTAACTCTGTGGAAAGTCAAAATACTCTGGTAAAGGCAGTTCTAAATGATGAAACCCCCAGTACCCTTATGGTTAAGAACTGTTTGGATGGTTTCCCAACTGTTTTTCAAAGTGCAATTCAACATCTCAAACTCAGCTTTTGAAAATTTTATTGAGTTGCATTGGGCAAAAACTGAAGTTGAGTTAAATTTAATGAGTCTTAACTTCTATGTTGTGAAACATTGAAACACATTCAATAGTTTTTAACAGAAATGAACTGTTTTGAACAGTTTCCTGGTGGAAAACAAGGCGTCACACATGTGTACACAAAGTTATTTTCAGGCCCTGAAATGCGTTATGGTGAAATAAGGTTAGCTTCAACTCTAACGCTGTGTAAAGTCAAAATACTTGGGTAAAAGCAGTTCTAAATGATGAAATCCCCAGTACCCTTATGGTTAAGAACTGTTTGGATGGTTTCCCAACTGTTTTTCAAAGTGCACTTCACATCTTAAACTCACTTTTTGAAATCCCCATTAACTTGCAATGGACAAAAACTGAAGTTGAGTGAAACTCAATGAGTCTTAACTTCTATGTTGTGAAACCACTAAAAATACATCTGCGACATAGTTTTTTACAGAAATGAACTGTTTTGAACAGTTTCCTGTTGGAAAACAAGCCGTCACACATGTGTACACAAAGTGATTTTCAGCCCTTTAAACGCGTTATGGTGATTTCAGGTTACCTTCAACTGTAACTCTTTGGAATGTCAAAATACTCTGGTAAAAGCAGTTCTAAATGATGAAATCCCCAGTACCCTTATGGATAAGAACTGTTTGTGATGGTTTTCCACTTTTTTTCAAAATGATTAACATCTAAACTAAATTAAAACCCCTTTAATTCAATAAAAAAAATTTAAATTTAATATTTTTTTTTTAAAATAAAAAAAATAATAGTTTTACAAAATGAACTTTTTTAAAGTTTCCTTGGAAAAAAACAAAAAAGTGAAAAAATTTTTTGGGCCCCAAAGTAGGGGAAAAATAAGGTTACCTTCAACTTAACCTTGAAAGTCAAAAACTTGGTAAAAAGTTCTAAAATAAAAAAAAACCCCAGTCCCCTTTTATGGTTAAAAAATTTTGGGTTTCCCAACCTTTTTTCAAAAAATTTTTAAATCAAAATTTTTTTTGAAACCCCCCCTTTTTTTTTTTAAAGGGAAATTAAAACTTAAATTAGTTTAACCAGAAAAACTTTTAATAGTTTTTTGAAAAATTTTTTTTTAATTTTTCCCCGGAAAAAAAGGCAACATGTGAAAAAGTAATTTGGGGGAAACAAAAAATGGTAAAAAGGTTCCTTAATTAACCGTTAAAAAATTATGGTCTACAAAATTAAAAACCCCTCCATTTAAAATTTTTTTGGGGGCCCCCTTTTTTTTTTAAAATGTTTAAATTAAAATTTTGAAACCCTTTTCTTAAATCAAAATTTGGGTGAAACTCAAATCTTAACTTATTTTGAAAACTTAAAAAACCTTAAAATTTTTCCCAGTAAAATTTTTAAAATTTTGGGGAAAAAGGCTAAAGGTGAAAAAGTTTTTTTCCCCTTGAAAGCCATTTTAATTTTTCCTTAATCAAATTTAAAGTAAAATTTGGGAAAAAAGGTTCAAATGATAAAACCCCCAAACCCCTTTTTGGGAAAAACCCTTTGGGGCCCCCATGCAAATGTAAAAATTAAACTCAAGCTTAAATTCCCTTTTGGACATTAAAAAACGGGTTTGAGTTTTTAAAGTTTAATTTTGGGTTTTTTCCCGAAAACACCACAATTTTTTTACAAAAAAAAATTTTTTTTTTTTGGTTTTGGGTAAAAACGGGGGCCCACTTAAAAAGTAATTTCGGTAAACCTAATATGGGAAAAAGGTTTTCAAAAACCCTTTGTTTTAAAAAAAAAATTTTTAAAAATTCAATTTTTAAAACCCCGGACCCTTTTTAAAACTGGAGGTTTAATTTTTTAAAAGGCACTTAAATTTAAACTATTTTGAAACCCCTTTAACCAAGGGGGGAAAAATTTTTTTTTGTAAAAACCCCAAAAACACACCCAAAAATTTTTTTCAGGTTTTTTTAACGTTTTTGGGGAAAAAAAGGCCCACAGTGTAAAAAGTAACCCCTTAAAAAAGCGTAGGGTGAATTCAATACCTTTTAACTTGGGGGAAAAAAAAAAACTTTAAAAAGTTTTAAATTGAAATCCCCACCCCCTTATGGAAAACTTTTTTGGAGGGGCAATTTTTTCCCTTTAAACTAAACCCTTTTAAACCATTTGATTGGGGGGAAAATTAAAGTTGGTGAAACCAAGGCAATTCTTTTTTTAAAACCCTTAAAAAACCGTTTAAATTGGGTTTTAAAAAAAAAACCCTTTTTAATTTTCCTGTGGAAAAAATGGAACAGTTTAAAGTTTTAAACCCTGAAACCATGGTAAAAAGGGTTATTAAATTTTTTAAGTGTTAAATAAAAATACTTTGGAAACATTAAAAATGATGCCCCAACCCTTAGGTTAAAACTTTTGAGGTTTAACTTTTTTAAACACTTAAAACTCACTTTTAATTTTCCCTTTAATTGAATAAAAAAAAAATTTAGTGGAATTAAAGCTTAACCAAATTTTTGGCCCCTTTTAAATAATTGGAATGTTTTCAAAAAACTGTTTAACATTTCCTTGGGAAAAAAGGCCCAAATGGGGCCCCAAAATTTTTAGTTAAACGGTGGAAATTTTTCATTTCCCTTCAACTTAACCTTTTTGAAATCCTTTTAAAAAGGCAAATGAAAATAGTATTTATGGTAAAACTTTTTAGGGTTTAAATTTTTTTTTAAAATAATCTAACACCCAAAAATAATTAAATTTTTGAGTTCTTGGGAAAAACGAAGGGGTTTAAATTTTAGTTTTAATTATGTTAAAAACCATTAAAAACCACTGAATTTTTTTAAAAAAATAATTTTTTTTAACATTTTTGGGAAAAAACGGGGAAAATGAAAAATGTTTACCCCCCCCTTTTTTTAAAAATTATTTTAACCCAACGTTGAAATCAAAAATATTAAAAAACAAAATGATAAATCAAATTTTTTTAAAAACTTTTGGGGCCCCCTTGCAAATGCCTTAAATTCAAATACTTTTTGAAACCCCCCCTTGTTGACCAAAAATCAAATTTAAAAAAAAGGCTTAATTCTATGGTGAAAATTAAAAAATCACTTAAAGTTTTTAAGAAAAACTTTTTGAAAAAGTTTCGGGGAAAACCCCGGGCACCTTTTAAAAAAAATTTTTGGGGCCTAAAGTTTTAAATAATTATTCAATTAATTGAAATCCTATGGAAAAACGAAAATAAAAATCAGACCCTTATTTAAGAACTTTTAAAAACCCCATTTTTTTAAGTGACTTTTTAAACCCCTTTTTTAAATCATTAACCAAGGAAAAAAAAGGAAATAATAAGTCTTAATTTATGTTGAAAAAAACCAAAAACATTGAAATTTTTTAAGTAATCGTTTTTGTATTTTGGGTGGCAATTTCAATGTACACAAATTTTTTTCCCCTTAAACTGCAGGAATTAGGTTATTAAAACTCTTAAAGTCAAAATCTTGGTAAAACGTTTAAAAAAAACCTTAGTTTTATTTTAAAGAACTGTTTGAGGGTTTCCCTTTTTTTTAAACAATTCAACATTCAAAATTTTTAAATTCTTTGGGGGAAAAAATTTTTTTAAAAATTTAATAAAGTCAATTATTTGTAAAAATTTAAAAACCCCAAATTTTTTAAAAATGCTGTTTTAACGTTTTAAAAAAGGGAAAAATTTCCCAAAAATGTTTTTCCCCTTTGCTTTGGGAAATAAGGTTATTTAATCTAACCTGTGTGAAAAAACCTTTTGGTAAAACATTTAAATAGCCCCCCCAGAAATTTAGGGTTGAACGTTTGGTGGAATTTTTTAAAGTGATTCCCAACTTAAAATTTTAAATTTCCCCAATAAAAAAACGGGTTTAGTAAAAAGGGTTTTAACTTTTTTAAAACCCCAAAAATTTTTTTTAAATTTTTTAATTTAAAATTTTTTTTTCCGGGGGAAAACAATCACTTTTTCCAAATTTTTTTCAGCCCAAAACAAGTTGGTGAATTCAGGTTACCTTAATTAATTGGGGAAATAAAAACTCTGGAAAAAGTTTAAATATAAAATGCCCCTTTGGGTTTAAAATAGGGTTTCAATTTTTTAAAAATGTTAAAAACCTAAACCCTTTTTTTGAAATCCATTTTACTTATTGGGAATCAAATTGGGAAATTAAATGAGTTTTAATTTTTGAAAAACCCCTTTTAAAAAAGCACTTTTTTTTCAAAATGAATTTTTAACATTTCCCTTGGGGGAAAACAACTACCATTTCACAAAGTTTTTTTCGGGCCCTAAACCTTTAGGTGAAAAAGGATTAAACTCAAAGTTTTAAAGAAAATACCGGGTAAAAAGTTCCTGGAAAAACCCCAAACCCCAGGGTTTAAGAATTTTAGGCCAATTTTTAAAAAACTTAAACCCCTTTTTAAATAAAATTCTGGAAAAACTAATTGATGAAACCAATAGTTTAACTTTATGTTTAAAACCCTTTTTAAATTTTAATTTTTAAAAAAAATTTTTGAAATTTCCTTAAAACCCCAATGGACAAAATGAATTTAGGCCCTAAAGCCAATATGGTGAAAAATTATTCAACTTAAATTGTAAAGTAAAATACTTCGAAAAAACTTTTTAAATGAAAAAACCCCCAGTTTTTGGTTAAAACGTTTTAGGGTTTTAAGTTTTTAAAATCCTTTTTAAATCATTTTAAACCCCCAAACTTTAAGGGAAAAAACAAATTAGTTAAAAGGGTTTTCATGTTTAAAACTTCACATCTTAATTTTTTTTAAAAAAAACTTAACCCTTTTGGGGGAAAACAAAAAGTTAACTTTTTTGGGTTTTAAAAAGTGTTTGGAACATTCCCCCAAACTTAACTTTAAAAAAAAATTTGGAAATGTTTTGAAAAAACCCCAGATTGGGTTAAAATGTTTAGGTTTAATTGTTTTAAAGTGAATTCAACCCCAAAACTGGAAAAAATCCTAGAGTTCAGGGGAAAAAAGGGTTTGGTTAAATTTAAGGGTCAAATTTGTTTAAAGTTAAAACTAAACCAGTAAATTTTTTCAAAAATGCATTTTGAAAGTTTTGGTAAAAAAGGCCAAATTTGTAAAAAGTGAATTTACCCTGAAATTTTAGGGAAATAAGGTTTTAACCCTTCCCGGGGGAAACAAAAAACCATGGTAAAAATTCAAAAGTCCTGACCCTTTAGGGTTTAAAAGTTACCCCCCCAATTTTTTTTTCAAAGTATTCAAAAAATATTTTAAAATTGATTCTTTTCCTCAAAAGTTGGGGAAACTTGAGTTTCCCATGTTTAAAATTTAAAACATCTAATATTTTTTAAAAATAAACTTTTGGGGAAATTTTGGGGCAACCCCCACCATGTGTAAAAATGAAAAAAACCGAAAATTTTGGGTAATTTTTAAAATTTTTGGGAAAATAGGTAAAACAGTTTAAAAAAAAAAAATTAGCCCTTTAGGTTAAAATTTTTATTTTCCAATTTTTTTTCAAATCATTAACATCTATAATTTTTTAAACCCTTATTGTTAAAAAAACTTTGATGCCAATGGTTTCCCCATTTTAAACCACTTAAAAAACCCCGTTTTTTTAAAAATAAGTTTTGAACAGTTTCCGGGTGGAAACAAGGGAACTTTGGCACAAAGTTTTCAGTAAAAGGGTTTGAAAAAGGTTCCTTTAAACCCTTAATTGTAAAAAAAAAATTGGGGAAAAAAGCAAATGTAAAAATGTTTTTTATTTAAGCTGTTTATTTTTAATTTTTTAACATTCCCAAATTTTAAAAACCCCACTTTTTGTAAAACTTAAAGGGAAAAAAAAAACGGGTTGGGAAAATTAAATATTTAACCTATTTTGAAACCCACTTAAAACAAAACCTATTTTTTAAGAATAAGGGTTTAACCCCCGGGTGGAAAACAACCACACATGTTACAAAATTTTTCAGCCCAAAAAAAGGTATTTAATAGGAAACCCCAAAACCTTGGAAAGTCTTTTGGGTAAAAAGATTAAAAATTAAACCCCCGTAATTTTAAAATTTTTTTTTGGGTTTAATTTTTTTCCCATCCCCATTTAAACTTTTTGCCCCATTTTTAAATGCAAAACTAATTATTAAACTCAAATTTAACTTCATGGGAAACCCATTGAAACCTTTGCTTACTAGTTTTTGAAAAAACTTTTTAAAATTTTCGGTAAAAAAAGGGTTTACAGATTTAACTTTTTTTCGGGTTTTGGGAAAATTTAAATTGAACCAGGTTTTAAATCTAATTTGGAAAGTAAAAATACCTTAAACCAAAAGGGAAAACCCCCCATATTTGGGTTTAAGAATTTTGAGGGCCTTTTTCAAAAGTAAATAAATTAAAACTGTTTAAAATCCTATTATTGCGGGGGAAAAACGAATTGAGTAAATTTTAAGGCAATTTTAAGTTGGAAAATTTAAAAATTTTAAATTTTTTTAAGAAATGAACTTTTGAAAGTTTTTTAAAAAATTTTTTTAAATGTAAAAAAGAAACTAAAGTGTTAGGTAAAATAAGGCCTTTAACTCAAAGGGGTTAAGTAAATCATCAAAAAACATTCAAATATAAAACCCCAGTATTTTAAATTTAAAATTTTATGGTTAACTTTTTTTCAAATGTTTTAATCAAAAACCTTTTTTTAAACCCCCTTAATTCAATACCGAATTGAAAACTAAATTTTTAATTTTTTTAAAAACCATTAAAACCCTTTGGGACAATTTTAAAAAAATAATTTTTGAAATTTCCAAAAAAGGTTTCCGTGGAAAAAAGGGTTTTTTTCGGGTTTAAAAGTGTTTTGGTTTGGTTTTTTCCCAACCATTTTGGGGAAAAAAAAAATTTAAAGGGGTTTTTTTTTTAAAGGTTAAGTGTTTTTTTTCCCCTTTTAAATAAAACCCCCCCTTGAAATTCCATTGAGTATCATTAAAAACTGAAGTTGAGTTAAATTTAATGAGTTTAACTTTTTTAAAAAATTAAACACATTTGAATTTTTTACAAAACGAACTTTTTAATATCTGGTGGAAAACAAGGGCCACACATGTGTACACAAAAGTGAATTTACCCCCGGAAAACGCTTATGGTGAAATAAGGTTCCTTCAACTCTAACGCTGATAAAGTCAAAAAACTCTGGAAAAAGGTTTAAAAGATGAAACCCCCAGTCCCCTTATGGTTAAGAACTTTTTGGGAGGGTTTTCCCCCACTTTTTTTCAAAGTGCACTTACATTTAAACTCATTTTTTAAATCCCCATTAATTTGAATGGACAAAACTGAAGTTGAGTGAAACTCAATATTTTAATTTCTATGTTGTGAAAGTTGAAACATTTGGGAAACACATTTTGGGCTATAATTTTTACAGAAATGAACAGTTTTAAAACAGTTTCCTGGTGGAAAACAAGGCGCACACATGTACACAAAGTGAATTTCAGGCCCGGGAAATGCGCTATGGTGAAATAAGGTTACCTTCAACTCTAACGCTGTGAAAAAGTCAAAAACTATGGTAAAACAGTTCTAAATGATAAAATCCCCAGTACCCTTATGGTTAAGAAATGTTTGATGGTTTCCTCAACTTTTTTTCATAGTGCATTTCAACATCCCCAAACTCACTTTTGAAATCCCTTTGACTTGCATTGGGCCAATTCTAAAATTGAGTGAAACTCAATGAGCCCTAACATCTATGTTGTGAAACCACTTGAAAACATCAGTGACATAGTTTTTACAGAAATGAACTGTTTTGAAAGTTCGGTGGAAAAAGGGTCACACATGTGTACACAAAGTGAATTTCAGGCCCTGAACGCTGCTATGGAAAATAAGGTTACCTTCAATCTAACGCGGGTAAAGTCAAAATACTATGGAAAAAACAGTTCTAAATGAAAAAACCAGTACCTTTAGGTTAAGAACTTTTTGGGATGGTTTCCCAATTGTTTTTCAAAGTGCACTTCAACATCTCAAACTAAATTTTTGAAACCCCTTTGACTTGCATTGGGCCAAAATCTAATTTGGGAGTGAAACTCAATGAGTCTTAACTTCTATGTTGTGAAACCACTTGAAAAACATCAGCAATAGTTTTACAGAAATGAACTGTTTTGAAAGTTTCCTGGTGGAAAACAAGCGTCACAGATGTGTACACAAAGTTGTTTTCAGGTCTTGAAAAGTGTTATGATGAAGTCAGGTTACCTTCAACTCTGACTCTGTGGAAAAACAAAATACTCTGGTAAAGGCAGTTCTAAATGATGAAACCCCCAGTACCTTTATGGTTAAGAACTGTTTGGATGGTTTCCCAACTGTTTTTCAAAGTGCAATTCAACATCTCAAACTCAGCTTTTGAAAATCCTATTGAGTTGCATTGGGCAAAAAGTGAAGTTGAGTTAAATTTAATGAGTCTTAACTTCTATGTTGTGAAAGTTGAAACACTTGAAACACATCTACATAGTTTTTTACAGAAATGAGCAGTTTTGAACAGTTTCCTGGTGGAAAACAAGGCGTCACACATGTGTGACAAAGTGAATTTCAGGCCCTCGAAACGCTGCTATGGTGAAATAAGGTTACATTCAACTCTAACGCGCAAAGTCAAAATACTATGGTAAAAGCAGTTCTAAATGATGAAATCCCCAGTAAATTTATGGTTAAGAACTGTTTGATGGTTTCCCAACTGTTTTTCAAAGTGCACTTCAACATCTCAAACTCACTTTTTGAAATCCACTTGACTTGCATTGGGCCAAATCTAAAGTTGAGTGAAACTCAATGAGTCTTAACTTATGTTGTGAAACTGATTTTGAAACACATCTGCGACATAGTTTTTACAGAAATGAGCTGTTTTGAACAGTTTCCTGGTGGAAAACAAGGCGTCAACATGTGTACACAAAGTGAATTTCAGGTCCTGGAAACGCTTATGGTGAAATAAGGTTACCTTCAACTCTAACGCTGTAAAGTCAAAAACTCTGGTAAAAGTAGTTCTAAATGATGAAATCCCAGTACCCTTATGGTTAAGAACTGTTTGATGGTTTCCCAACTGTTTTTCAAAGTGCACTTACATCTTAAACTCACTTTTTAAATCCCCATTAACTTGTAATGGACAAAAACTGAAGTTGGAGTGAAACTCAATGAGTCTTAACTTCTATGTTGTGAAACCACTTAAAACACATCTGCATATAGTTTTTTACAGTAATGAACTGTTTTGAACAGTTTCCCTGGTGGAAAACAAGGCCACACATGTGTACACAAAGTGATTTTCAGCCCTTGAAACGCTATGATGGTGAATTCAGGTTACCTTCAACTCTAACTCTGTGGAAAGTCAAAATACTCTGGTAAAAGCAGTTCTAAATGATGAAATCCCCAGTACCCTTATGGTTAAGAACTGTTTGGATGGTTTCCCAACTGTTTTTCAAAGTGCACTTCAACATCTCAAACTCACTTTTTGAAATCCACTTTGACTTTGCATTGGGCCAAATCTAAAGTTGAGGAAACTCAATGAGTCTTAACTTCTACGTTGTGAAACCACTTGAAAACATCAGCTGCATAGTTTTTTACAGAAATGAACTGTTTTGAACAGTTTCCTGGTGGAAAACAAGGCCCACATGTACACAAAAGTTATTTTCACTGGAAGCTAATGGGAAATGTT
>NW_024380597.1:0-28920 GCF_016835505.1 Polypterus senegalus | reverse complement strand
TGAAATCATCATCTTGATCATATGGTGGTACTTATGCCCTTTGTTTTTTTTTAAAATAAATAAACACAAATTGCACAGATTTGGTGGATAAAATTACAAGAAGGTACAAGGTTCAAATAAGTAAATCTAAGTAAGTTAGATTGTAAAACAGGGTGTATAAGTACATAAGGAGTTTGCTGGTCTGGGGAACTTCCATCCTGAGGCAACTGCTGTGGGAATCATGAAAGAATCTTCTAGTGCATACAGACCTTTGATGTCTTCAATCAAGCCACTAGTAGATTGTCAGCAAAATATAATTCTTATTCCTCTGTTCAGGAAGAGTCATCAAAAAGTTCAACAAATAAGATAAAGGTTAACAAACCCAATTTCATTTCAATAATCTTCAAATAGACTCAAAGTTCTAGCTTTCTGATGTTCAGAGAATGCAACGAAGGCTGTGAAATGCTGTATGGTCACTTACTCAGTTTCCGAAATGTAATGCAATCCTTGCCAGACAAACAGCTACAGCATGCCAGGCCAATGAAGATAGCCCCTGAGAATTTCTGATTACAGAGAGGGTGAAAAAATCCAAGGTCAGAGTGCGTCTCCTGATGCCACTGTGGAGGTTCAATTGTATATAGTATCATAGCTCCATATTATTTCAGAGGAGATCCTGCCCAAACATCCTTAGATGAGTGGAGCAAACACTCTTTCATTCTTGCCACACCGGTTTCAGTTAATTAAAACACATCTCTCAATTCCAGCAATCACAGCATCTTCTGAATGAGTATACTTTAAAGCAGGAAAGATTTTGAATAGGATGAATCGTCTCAGCCTTTGATCATTCCTGGACTGGCGCCCTGTCAGCCTCCAGCTTCCCCAAAACCTTGCTCAGGATAAGTAGGTTTGAAAAATGGATAGATGGATGGAAAGCATTACTCCAAATATAGCTATTATGGCATTGGAGTGATACAGTATATGTACACATAATTACACACACACCCTCACCCAATATATACAACTAGCTGTGTTACCTAAAAGAATGGGCCTCGGTAATGGTGCCATTAGTTAATCAGACGTATTAGAAGTACTATGTAACTAACAAAATAAATTTCTGTATATATTGCATGTGCGATTAGAAGACAGTTTATGGGTATGAAAATAAATGTTTCTCAGCCGAGCAAAGAGGTGGTACTGTCCATCAATACTCTCTCCTCTCTTTCCTCTGCAGAGCCTGAACAGAACCCGCCTCCTAATGATAATACTTCCATCTACCAAGATCCCTCCTCCTGATGACATCAATTCTGGATTTGGTCCAACCAGCTCCTACGTCTTCTGGTCTCCAACATTTGTCAGTTATGTTCCGAGCTCATTGTCTGCAAAGATGTAATTTTTTTTCATATATGTTAAAGTATATGGAGTAGAAATCTCCCAAACTTTTTTTTGTTGGCCTGTTATTATATATATATATATATATATATATATATATATATATATATATATATATATATATATATATATATATATATATATATACACACAGTGATCCCTTGCTATATCAAGGCCGACTTTCGGCTTCACTCCATCGCGATTTTAAATGTAAGCATATCTAAATGTATATCACGGATTTTTCGCTGGTTCACGGATTTCTGCGGACAATGGGTCTTTTAATTTATGGTACATGCTTCCTCAGTTTGTTTGCCCAGTTGATTTCATACAAGGGACGCTATTGGCGGATGGCTTAGAAGCTACCCAATCAGAGCACGTGTATTACATATTGTAGCGACCCGGCAGTCAGCGCTACCGGAGTGATGCATTATGGGAAGGTTGTAAGTTCACGGATTGTTCTAATATTTTCCTGTTGTATTTATTAACTTATTAACTTGTAAATAATGATTGTGTTTGTGTTTAATTAGTGGGGTGGGTCTGGTCATCGCCGTCCGGGGTTATTTATTTTGTAAAAAGTACCGTTTATGTGACATGTGTCTTCGTGCATGACCTTGACCATGGCAGTGCAATAATGTCGAGCTTTTGTTTCTGGCTATCTGTGATTAAAGAGATACAACAGGACAGAGCTGTATTCATTGCTAAGATTTTATCTGAGCAATTAATGTCGAGACACTCGGGGTCGAGCGGTGTATGGGACACGAGTGCTCGTTACTTAAGAAGCTGGGTACAGCTGCGTGCTGCCGAGACACTCGTAGTCGAGCGGTGTATGGGACACGAGTGCTCGTTACTTAGAGAGCTGGGTACAGCTGCGTGCCTAACGCTGGCAATCCGCTAGCCGACAGCTCGGAAGAGGTGCACGGCAGAGATCGGCTTGAAAAACTTCAAGACTCGACCCTAGGTCGCTACATTGGTGTCAGAAGTGGGAGACCAGGCTGTTTAGAAGACGCCGTTATGGAACAGAGTCTTGAAGAATTGGAGCGTGCCATCTTGGAGAACAGCGTTTCGATAGAGCGCCTGATCAGCGGAGCTGTGCGGAGAAAAACGGCAGACCGGCCGGATGGTACCAGTATTCCCCGGACAATGTTGCGATCTTCTGAGCACGGCCAGAGGGGCCGCCGGCGCCGCAGCGATACCCCAGGTTACCAGTCGGACGGTCCGCTTCTCACGGTCACCTGCTAAGCTGCCGCGATACAGCGGATTGACTCCTTTAGAACCATACCTCACACAAGTGGATCTGGCCGCGATACACAATGAGTGGAACCGCGAGGAAGCTGCGACACACTTGGCCCTTGCCTTGGAGGGTCCCGCACTTCAGGTACTCATTGATCTGTCATCGGAAGAGTGTCGTGATCTTCAGGCTCTCACCGCTGCTCTCACCAGTCGCTTTGGACAAAGAACTTCAGCAGAATGCAGCAGAGACAAGCTGACTAGCTGACGTCGGCATAAAGGTGAAAGTATAGGAGCCTTTGCCGCTGACGTCAGAGGATTTACACGGAAAGGTTACCCTACTTTCTCGACAGCAGTGAGGGAAGAACTCGGACTTCATGCTTTCCTGCGGGGCCTCACACCAGAACGTCTTCGCCAGCATGTCTGTCTATCGTCACCCCGAAATTTGAGCGAGGCAATAAAAGAGGCTGAACGGGTCGAAGACATACTACAGGCGGAGTCACCGACAAAACGAACACCACGACCGAGTCAACTAACAAGAGCCGTTGAACGAAGGGCGGAAGGGGACCTGTCTGAGGTAGTGGGGTCAGCCGCGCCCATTCAACATCCACCCCCCGACAGAGACAACAAGTGGACTGCTGTTTTCGATGCGGAGAGCCAGGGCACTTTGCCAGGGATTGCCCTGCCCCAAGTCCGTTACCTCGTGCAACATCACCGCAGGGAAACGACATCGGGGTGAGGCCGTGAGGGGGCCCTCGCTCCGTTTTTCAGCACCCCTCAACAAAGACTGCTTCAAAGTTGGGCGCTGTGGATTTTCCACCGGACTATACCTGGACTGCACTATTGATGGATGGCCATGCAGTGCCTTAGTGGACACGGGGTCCACTATTTGTTTGCTGAGAAAAGGAGTATTGCCAGAAACAGCTAGTCTTCTTCCCGAGGGCTGGACCCCCACAAATAACGAACTACGCACGGTTACAGGTGAACGGACAGTAATGCCCGGCAAGAAACTGTTATCTGTGATGGTGGGGACGAGCCAGACCAACCACGAATTCTGGCTTGCAGACATTAAAGATCCATGCATCATCGGGTTGGACTTGTTGGCCCACTGGGGAGCATGTGTTGATGTGTCTAGGGCCGTCCTCTGCCTAGGTAATGAGACTGTGCCGCTCCAATCGGGCTGGAACCGTCCTGGAAGGGCTGCTGGCTTGGATCTGCCCGGATACCACGGTTCACCGCTCCCGACCGTTGCTCAGGAGATGCAGAGACTCAAGGGGATCCTCAGGAGAATGTTGCAGCTCAGACCAGTGCTTCCCAACGGTTTTCCTCACGCGACCACCCATCAGCTGAGACAGTTGCCGCTGTAAAGGAATTGGGCCGTCGAAGTGGGGAACATCTGAACGCGACACAGCAGGAGCAACTTCAACAACTTTTAAGAGACTTTGTGGACATTTTTGCGGCTCGAGAGGAGGACTGTACTAGAATGAATTTAGTAAAACACCACATAGACACTGGCCATGCCGCTCCCATTCGCTTGCGCCCCACCGATTGCCTCTTGCGAAGCGTCAAGCTGCCGAGGAAATGATTAGTGAGATGGCAGCCAACGACGTTATTGAGCCCTCGGACAGCCCCTGGGCTGCACCAATGGTCATGGTTCGGAAGAAAACGGGGGGTTGGCGCCCCTGTGTGGACTTTCGGAGGTTAAACAAAGTCACTAGAAAAGACTCATACCCACTGCCACGCATCGATGATGCATTGGATTATGTGGCTGGATCCTGCTGGTTCAGCACCTTGGACTTGCGCAGTGGGTATTGGCAGGTGGAACTGTCACCAGAGGACCGACACAAAACCGCATTCACCATAGGGCAAGGGTTGTGGCAATTCAAAGTGATGCCGTTTGGGCTGTGTAACGCACCAGCCACTTTTGAAAGACTGATGGAGCGGGTCCTGAAAGACATTCCCCGAACCCGGTGTGTGGTCTATCTGGACGATTTGTTAATCCATGCCAGAGACTTTGTTCAGGCTATCAACAACTTACGGGAAGTCTTGACAGCTATTCGTAGCGCCGGGTTGCGGTTGAACCCCGCGAAATGTAACCTCCTCTCCAGACAGACTCAGTTTCTGGGACACGTGGTTAGCGAGAGTGGAGTGGCTACCGACCCAGCGAGGGTGACTGCCGTGAGCAACTGGCCCCCACCGGCCAACATCACCGAGCTGCGGAGCTTTCTGGGCTTAGCCTCATACTACCGGAGATTCGTGAGAAACTTTTCCACTATTGCTAGCCCCTTGCACCAGCTGACGAGTAAGGGCCAACAGTTTGGGTGGACGGAGGACTGCACCGCTGCCTTTCAACAACTAAAAGCTGCTCTTACCAGTGCACCGATCCTGGCTTACCCTGACCCCAACCAACCCTTTATTTTGGACACGGACGCCAGTAATGTGGGGGTTGGCGCAGTACTCTCCCAGAAGGGGGAGACCGCCGAAAGAGTGGTGGCCTACTATAGCTGCAGCCTCAGTCGGCCGGAGAAAAACTACTGCGTTACCCGGCGGGAACTATTGGCAGTGATCTTGGCAGTGCGACACTTCAAGCCTTACCTTTTGGGCACTAAGTTTACGATTCGAACTGACCATGCTAGCCTTACATGGCTGTTAAACTTTCGGCAACCTGAGGGCCAGGTAGCAAGGTGGATAGAAATACTTCAGGAGTTTGATTTCGAGGTGCAACACCGACCAGGACGGCAGCATGCAAATGCTGATGCCCTCTCCAGGCGACCATGCGTCCTCGATGACTGTCGATATTGCAGCCGGCAAGAAGAAAGGGGTATGGGACCCTCGTCAGCAGCAGCCGGGCTAGAGGACACGGATGGGGCAGGGGAACCATTCACCATCGACCAGATACGGCAACTACAAACAGACGACCAAGTGCTGGAGAAGGTCAGGGGTTGGCTGGAGACTCAGGAATGCCCCGATTGGCAAACCGTATCTTCCCAGGGGTCGGAACTCAAATTGTTACATTCGCAGTGGGGCAGCCTGGAGTTACACGATGGTGTGATTTACAGAAGATGGCAGGCACCAAGGGGAGGTACTGACCGTTTGCAACTTCTGGTTCCCCAGGCTTTACGTACAACGGTCCTCCATTGGGTCCATGGAGCAGCTGGATCTGGGCACTTTGGAAATGCAAAGACAGTGCATCGGCGCGCGCGCATTCTATTGGCGGGATGTCGACAAGATGCGGAAATGCACGTCCACTGCTGTGACGTTTGTACGGCGCAGAAAGGACCTGGCCAACGCTCTCACGCGCCACTACAACAGTATCTCGTCGGGGCTCCCATGGAGAGGATTGGGGTAGATGTGCTGGGTCCTTTCCCTACCACAGAGGCCGGAAATCGTTTTGTTTTAGTGGCGATGGACTACTTTACCAAATGGCCGGAGGCATACGCCATTCCAGATCAAAGTGCCTCCACAGCCGCTCAAAAATTGCTGGACGAAATGTTCACTCGATTCGGGGTGCCGAATGAACTGCACAACGACCAGGGGCGGAACTTTGAGAGCCGTTTGTTTAAAGAGGTGTGTCAGCGGATGGGGGTGAAGAAGACCCGGACCACCCCCCTTCACCCGCAAAGCGATGGACTGGTCGAACGGTTTAACCGCACCTTGGCCGCCCAACTTGCGATCCTCACTAGTCAACACCAGAGAGACTGGGATCAACATTTGCCTCTGGTCTTGTGGGCGTATAGGACGGCTGTTCAGGAATCGAGTCAGTGCACACCGGCGGGGCTGATGTTCGGAAGGGAGATGCGCACGCCGGTGGACTTGGTGTTTGGCTCGCCCCCTGAGCCTGAGCTTGCTGGCGGTCACGAAACGGACTATCTCCGACGATTAAAAGAGCGGTTGAACACAGTGCATCAACTGGCCAGGGAGGCCCTAGCGGGAGCAGGAACCCGTCAGGAACGGGCATATGACATTCGGGCTCATGGACCAACTTTCAAGCAAGGGGACAAAGTGTGGGTCTTTTGCCCACAAAGGAAACGGGGGTTGTCCCCAAAACTGACACACCATTGGCAGGGACCGGGAGAAATTCTGGACATAATTTCGGAAGTTGTTTTTTGAGTCCAAATGCCTGGACGGGGTAGACGGGTGGTGCTACATAAAGATCGCCTAGCACCATACCACCCATTGGCTCCAGCACCAGAAGGAATTGGAACTCAAAGTGGCTCTCCAACCTCAACACTCGGTGTCGAGACAGACATTGAAAGTCTCCGGACTGAACCTGACACGAGTAGTGGCGAGTCCAGCAGGCCAAAGCGTGTTCGTCGCCGCCCGGAATATTTATTAGATTTTGAATGTAACGACTAGGGTTGTGAGGACACTAAACCCTCTTGGGAGGGGGCTATGTAGCGACCCGCCAGTCAGCGCTACCGGAGTGATGCATTATGGGAAGGTTGTAAGTTCACGGATTGTTCTAATATTTTCCTGTTGTATTTATTAACTTATTAACTTGTAAATAATGATTGTGTTTGTGTTTAATTAGTGGGGTGGGTCTGGGTCATCGCCGTCCGGGGTTATTTATTTTGTAAAAAGTACCGTTTATGTGACATGTGTCTTCGTGCATGACCTTGACCATGGCAGTGCAATAATGTCGAGCTTTTGTTTCTGGCTATCTGTGATTAAAGAGATACAACCAGACAGAGCTGTGTTCATTGCTAAGATTTTATCTGAGCAATTAATGTCGAAACACTCGGGGTCGAGCGTTGTATGGGACACGAGTGCTCGTTACTTAAGAAGCTGGGTACAGCTGCGTGCTGCCGAGACACTCGTAGTCGAGCGGTGTATGGGACACGAGTGCTCGTTACTTAGAGAGCTGGGTACAGCTGCGTGCTTAACGCTGGCAATCCGCTAGCCGACAGCTCGGAAGAGGTGCACGGCAGAGATCTGCTTGAAAAACTTCAAGACTCGACCCTAGGTCGCTACAATATTAAATAAAACTTCTCAATGATGTATGATATGCTTCCCGTGCGCTGCTTCGCACAATTAAAAGCTCTTAACAGCCCGTATTGATTTTTCATTGTTTGCTCACTCTCTCTGAGAAATACAGGCAGATACTTATCCATCATGCAATACCATCAGGGAGGCGTATGATTGGCCCCATTATCTGCTCCTGACTGAGGGTTGTGAGCAGAGGTGCTGTTTGCGCAGTGGCTGTTTGCTTAGAAGATACGGACGCGCCTGTAACAAAATGCTTCACATTGATCCCTTCATTGCGCCATTTTATCGCGGTGCTTGCATACTTAAAAGCGCAACAGTCCTATTGATTTTTGCTTGTTTACTTTTCTCTCTCTCTGACATTCTCCGCTCCTGACACGCACCTTGAAGAGGAAGATATGTTTGCAGGTCGTAAACAGGTTTTTAATGCTCTAACTGCGAAAATATTAGATTTATAAATAAAGAATCCTATTTGGAAATTCGTTTATCTGTCTGGAGCGGATCAACCGCTATAAACGAGGGTTTACTGTATAACTGCGGATAATATTTATAAACAGTGTGGGAGAGTTTCTAAGAGCTTAAAATATATAAAAATAACCATTCAAACATGGTTTTTACTTCGCGGATTTTGACCTATCGCAGGGGTTCTGGAACTCAACCCCTGCGATCGAGGAGGTATTACTGTATGTATATATATATATATATATATATATATATATATATATATATATATATATATATATATATATATATATATCCTCCTTAATAAAAGCCCCATGTGCGTCCAGATGTCTGTGTGTGTTAGTGATGTGTCGTTCGCGAACGAGCCGGCTCTAAGAACCGATGCTTTGAAGCGAACGAGAGGAGCCCATGACTGTCGAGCAGAGCCGAAGCTTCAGCCGCTCCTGCTCAGCCCTGCTGAAAATCCATTCGGCAGGGACGGACTTTATTTATATGGGCACACAGAACATTTGCTCATAATGCCGGCTAGTTCACAAACGACACATCGGATTAGGATCGTACCACTATGTGAAAGAAGGAAGGGGGGCAGATGTTCTGAAGACAGCGAGTGTTGGTACAGGCCAGGTACACAGAGCGACACTGTCGCTCTGTGTATCTGTCGATGCGACAGACGAGGAGCCAGATTTAAATGCAAGCGCATCGTGAAGAAAAAAAAGAAGAGTAAAGAAATGAGTGAAAGCCGAAAAAGAAGCAGCATCTGGCTGCATTTAAGTGATATTGGAGACTGCAAAGCTAAGTGCAGAATTTGTAATATGAAAATATCCGTTAGAGCAGGGTCAACAACAAACCTGCACAGACATAGGCTATAAGATCCACCCACCCATCGGTGCAACTGGAGGAGAGCGTGCCCTCTCTCCTGCCATCCACTGACCCTGGAAAAGAGACAAGTACTTCTGCTGCAGCATTCACTGTCTTACCAAAAACTGCAGGTATAACACGGTCTTCAGTTCAAACCAAAATAAGCACATTTATTCCAAAACAAATGACGCCAGACAAACAAATGAGTGCCGATGAGGAGCTGGCTAAAATGATAGCTAACGACTTTCAACCATTTTCCATTGTGGAGGACATTGGATTTACAACTTTTGTACAGGCCTTAAACCCCATGTATGTTCCTGGCCTAAAACTTTTATTCAAAGAGTCATAGTGTTGTGTTGTTGTTGAGATTGGCCTTTATTTGTTTGCTGAGGTTTTGTGTTAAGTTGTTCATTTAAAGCTTTTATTAAAATGTTAAATAATAGTAACGGTGTATTTTTTGTAATGGAAAAAATGCATAAAAATACATAATGTCTGAAAACAATGAATAAGAAATTGCTTATACACAAACCATTCATAATTGCTTAATTAGGCTAAAATATAAGCATCCAAGTGATACTAAATGAAGAGCCATTTGGGAGCCGTAAGAGCCGGCTCTTTAAAGGGAGCCGAAGCTTTGAAAAGAGCCGGAGTTCCCATCACTAGTGTGTGTGTCTTCTAGTGAAGTGCGCATGAGAGACAGACACGCACACACAGGTGCGTGCACGACAGACACACGCACACACACAGGTGCACAAGGGACACACACACACACAGGTGCACGCGGGACGCACACACACACAGGCACGCGCGAGATGCACACACACACAGGTGCGCACGGGACACACACACACACACACAGGTGTGCGCGTGCATTGTTGCAGTGTTTCTTTTCTTGGTTGTTTATTAATTTTTCAAATGTTCATTTTTTTTCCCTGTGTTTAAAACTCATTAAAAAAGGTGTTTTTAGCGAGCGGGTTGTAAGGCTATAGCGCAAACTCTTCCAGTCTTAGTTTTCTCAGTTGTTCAAGGTTTTCTTAGTGTTATTCAATGTTTTTACATTTAGTTTACTATTACGCTGTGTATTCAGTGGTATAATTAACTATATTTGTGCTTAAAAACGTAAAAAATATATATTTACATACAGTTCATACGGTCTGGAATGGATTAATTGTATTTACATACAATCCTATGGGAAATTACTTCGGTTC
Source organism: Polypterus senegalus (assembly GCF_016835505.1). Classification (NCBI taxonomy): domain Eukaryota; kingdom Metazoa; phylum Chordata; class Cladistia; order Polypteriformes; family Polypteridae; genus Polypterus; species Polypterus senegalus. The sequence goes on along the minus strand of NW_024380597.1, from coordinate 18,814 downwards.
ACGACCAAATCGGGTTAGAACCAGAGTTTTGGAATGAATTATGGTCGTGAGCCGAGGTTCCACTGTATTACTGTCATACAAAATTACAGGCATTTTACGGAAATACAATCCAGTATTACTGAGAGAGAAAATTAAAGGCACACAATACAGTGACGTATATTACAGCTACATACAAGGTCCCTTGCCATTTAACATAGACTGTTCCTACTAATGTTTATGCACTACTGTTCTAGCGCCCGTTATTGTAACGGGCTTAATGTCAAGTATATATATATATATATAGTCACGCACGCGCGCATGGGAGGCAGCTAAAGGGCTCGAGTGAAGGCAGTTCTGAGGCATGCCGGGATGTGGCAGAGTGCACTAACTCTCTTTCTCACTTCCCTGTAGACCAAACCCAGGAGGCTTGTGGAAGACGAATGTTCTCTTCGTTCCCTTGTACTAATTCATGTCTGAGAAGTAAGCTTTACAAAACCATGTAAAAGCATGCTTTGTTTTAGCAAACAGAAAAATGTTTGTGCAAAGGACTCAAGGTCTGAGCATTCCACACATGAGTCTGCCTTATCACGTTTTCCCTTAGCTTACATCTGAACGCCATAACAAAAGAAATCAAGTTGCACAAGGGGCGTTGAAGGGGCTAAAGGTTTGTGTATAATAAATGTTGTTGACTGTTACATTTTATAATGATATTAAATTATGCATTCTAGGGTATAAAACTGGACCCCACCCAACAGACGGGGTTCAGAAGAGCCCTGACGCTGTCATGTATATTTGATTGTCTGCTTTTCTGAAACTCTTCTCACCGTGACTCTGAAAATAAAGCTGCTTTATAACCGCACCTGCTGTCGGGTCTGAGATTTCGTCCACAGTTTTGGCCCAAACGTGGGGCAGGAGACGTCAGACGGCTCCTCGTGCAGGATCGTCCAGAGGACCGTGGTGGAGCCGATTCCGGCCGGATCGGGTCCAGCTTCGGTAAATGTAGGATTGGCCTGCCTTGGGCGTTTCCTGCGTGGGGAGTCCCTGACCTCCTCCTAGCCGATACGAGGCACGACTTGACGGGCATTTCCATGCAGGTGGATGGAGTCACGGTGAGTAGATCGGGGGATTCCTGTTAGTTTGACTGGTGTGCTGGAAGTAATATGAATATAGAAGGAAAAGGAATAAAAAGCATATGCAAAATAAAGAATAAGAAAGCATACTGTATGGAAAATACATAGGAGTGTTCTAAGGGCTCACGGAAAGTGACTTGGGACCCTACGGAAAACGGCACAGTGTGAATGTTAGCTAGTCACCCCTGTGGAAAGGATTAGAAAAGGGGCGAGTGGCACGCTCCTATAATAATTTGAGGAACGGGGTGAAAGGGGGTATTTAGAGAATGTGTGTCTAAATAAACGGGAGGTCGAGTTTTCATCTGCTGTCTGGTCATACTCTTGTTTCAACGGGTTGCTAAGGTGACGGAGACAATACCCTGGCAGATTGACGCATACAAACCGTCTGATGAAGGGATCGGGTAAAACCTCCATATCCTGGACTCCACGGGGCGTATTGATGTAGGATTCTGCTGATGCAAATAACGGACACGAAGTCACCTGAAGCTGTAATCCGGGAATAGGAGCGGACGGCGGGTGGAACGGGGTTTATCGAGGGCTGAGTCACTTTCTGCTGAGATCCTGCCACTCACTATGGGAAAAACAATCAGTAGCCAGTCAAACAGTCCCCAAGAGTCCTAAAACCTAACGTTAGAAGGATTATTTTCGGGGATCGCCAGGCTCCTAGTGCCTGTCGGGATCGAAAGGCGGGTTCCCTAGAAAGCTCATTGAAAAGACGACAGGATTAAAAAAAACATGTAGGAGGTGGAATAAGGACAGTGGAGGTGGATGGCCAGTGGAAGGAACTGGAGATATGAATTAGAAAAATACTGTGCAGAAATACACAGGGTTGTTGTAATGGAGGTCCTTATCGGATGGATATTTATGACAGATGGGAATTGGTTATTAAAGACCGTACGTTGGAAGCGGCACAAAAACGGAATGAGCTTTTAGTTGCTGAACTTAAGAATAGAAAGGAAAAAGAACAGCTGCTTATAGCTTTACAGAAAGTGTAGGCTGATACGGGACCCCAGTCTGAAGGAAGGAGGAGAAGGAGTGATAAAAAAAAAAAAACTTTTATATCCAGTGCTTTCTTCCCAACACTTTACCCACACCCCCTTCCACTGCCACATTCAATCATTGCCCCAACGGCTCCTGTGGTTACCGATGCCCCAGTTACTGATGATTTCTTTGATGAACAATATCAATGTGACCCCTCCTCACTTACAGATCCTGATGATGAGACTGACGGCCACTTGTTAGGGGCTATGGGAGGCTTTTCTAACTTACACAAAAAGCCCTCCATTTCACAACGTGCTAGAAGCAAAACCCTCAGAGATAAGACCCCTGAAAACCTTACCCCATTTAAGTCCCCTAAACCTTTAGCACCCACATTTTCATGCCCTTTAATTGAGGTTCCTGACCCCCGACACAATCCCACACAATCCCCAGGAAACGATAACCCCACTACTGTAATGATACACCGTAACTGAGATATTCAAGAGCTGAAAGACGTAGTGTCCAAATTGCCTGATCGTAAGGTAATCGGTGGGTTGAAGTTTGTGGAACAGGTGCAGCAACTAGACAACATATATAAACCCAGTGCGGCCGAGTGGACCCAAGTGCTACGCAGAAAGTTGGGCACTACTTGGGCTACTGTCAATTATGGGCAGCATAATGGAGTACAGTGGCATTGGAATGAGGCATTGCCTCGTGGACAAAATAATGAGGGTCCTTTCCTTGCCAAATGGGAATCTGTGAAAACTGCAATAGCTGCAAAATATAAAAAGGGCACCGACTGATACCTTTTCAGCTGCCAAACAAAAGAAAGATGAGACAGTAGATGAATGGGCACACCGCATTCAGGATTTGATGACAAACCATTCTGGTTTAGAAAGCCCAGATGACCGTAACAAGGCAGCAGTTCCTCCTTTTCTGTCAGGACTCAGAAGTGATATTCAAAATAAAGTACGCACGTCCTGTATTTGGATGGGAAAGTGCCACTTTTGATGAAGTTAAAAGACACGCGGAGCATGCTGAACGACAGACTAAACAAAAAGAGTCAGACACTCAGACCAAGTTAATCGCGGCACAAATGAATTATTATGCAGGTGGAGCTCAGGCAGGGGGAGAGGACGTGAAAGACGTGGATTTTCCGAGAACAGGGGCGAAGCCGGGGGAGAGGTCGTGGATTTTTACTCCCTAATCCGAATTCTTCGTCTGCTCAGCCGCCTCTCCCTCAGATCAAGCACCTACACATCTTGCCTGTTACGATGGGACACTTCTGCAGCAATTGCCCACATCAGCTTCTTCCCCGCCTTCCTTACCTGAACCTGAGGATATTCCTTTCACAGGGACCCCAGCCACTCTTTTCAGTTGCCTTTGCTCACTTGCCATGGGACACAGATCCTTTATTGACTTTGCTGAATGGCACTAAAACTGCTTTTCTAGTCTGCCTCGAACGATACACTGACTGTTCTTAGTGCTTCTGGACAACCACATTTTTACTGGTGTCTAAACCTCTTCGAGTTCAGCTTCATTCCAGTGGTTCCACTTTGATGCACCGTTCTTTGTTAAATCAGCTCTGCCCTGTTAATCTGTTCAGGAAGGGATGATGACTACGCTCTCCCTCTCTATTTCTCTAACCAAACGAGGGTTTCACTGTTCTATTCCTAAATTCCTGTGCCAAACCTCCCCACACTAAGCCCTCTTTTGCAGCCTGGACCCTGAACATCTCCTCACACACCATTCTTCTAAAGCCCTACACTCTTATATTCTTTTCCCCACTTGCAAGTCCCCAACACCCTCCACTGCACTGCCCAGTACTTCCCTGCTGAAGTGGACACACCTTGGTTAGAATCTTTTCTCTTTTCAGGTATGAGCCCAGAGACCCTTCATATCCCTTGCATTTTTTTCTAATGCACACACAGCTGCTGCTGTCAGTGCACTTCACATATTCCCAAAGCGTTTTCTATTTGGAGGTTGGTTCCCCATGTTTTCTTTAGCCAATTATAGCACCGTTCACTGAGTTGAAATTGGGGATTGGGTGGAACAATGTTTCAATAGGACGGACTGGCTACATGTTGCTTCGGGTATCTTTGATACCTCAGATCATTTGATAACTAAAGTTTGTGCTTCAAAATGATTTTTTAGTACATCGTGCATTGTGCTTTTCATTGCAAACCGCCTCTCCTCTTGGCTTTCCTCACTTCCCGATGCACTTTGGTCCCAGGGGAAAAATGATTATGGAAGGATAGCACACTGTGAGCCACTGGTGATTTACCCAAAATCCTCCTTCTGCCCACATCGCTCCCAGTATCCTCTGTCTCCAGCAGCAGAGGCTGGCATCTCCGCTGTACATTCCGATCTCGTGAAACATGGAGCAATCATTCCAATTAAACACTCTCCAGTCAACTCCCCCGTTTTACCTGTTTAAAAGGCTGACGGTTCATGGCGTTTTTGTTTAAGATCTTCGACACGTAAATTCTGCAGTTTTTCCTAGGGCACCTATTGTTACTAATCCTTCCACTATTCTTTCTACGATACCCTCGTCCGCCTGTTATTTCTCTGTTATTGACTTTGCTAATGCTTATTTTTGTATTCCTTTGCACCCCGACTCTCAATTCTGGTTTGCCTTTACTTTCCAAAACCGCCGTTGGACATGGACCGTTATGCCTCAGGGATTTATTGTAGCCCTTGTGTATTGGATAAGCTCTTGCTCAAAATTTAAAAGGCTGGAAAAAGACAGTGTATTGATACAGTATGTGGAATGTTGTGTAGTACTACGGAAGCAGATTGTGCACGGGATACTCAGCAATTGTTATTATTTAGCAGAAAATGGCCACAAAGTTTCTAAAACAAAACTGCAGTTAATTCAAACAACTGTGAAATATTCAGGTCATGACATTTCTTGTGAAACGAGAGCTCTCTCTCTCTCTAGCGACCGTATAAACACCATTCAAAATCTTCCTAGACCAAGACATGTTACAAAGCAACAGGTTGTGTCTGTATTAGGCATTATAGGATACTGCCGGCAATGGATTTTAAACTTCAATGAAAGAGCACAGCTTTTGCAAACTTTAGCGGTCACCCCTGATCTCCCCCTTTCTGGTCAGGTGGCATGGAAAGATCAAGCTGGGAAGGCTCTATGTAACTTAAAAAAAAAAATGCCCTACTGTTTGCACATGCGTTGGGACTGTTGACTATCTCGTCCATTCACTCTGTTTGTGGACGAAAAGGGGATATATGAATGCATTTTTACACAACTCCATGGAGAAAAACAAAGGCTTAGCCTATTTTTGAAAAATTGGATCCAGTGGCTGTGGGACATCCAACCTGTCTCAGAGCTGTAGCAGCCACAACAGAGGCCGTGCTAGCCAGTACAGATATAGTGCTCATGAGCCCCCTAGTGGTAAAAGTGCCTCACGCCGTACACTCCATTTTAGTACAGGCTAAAACCTCACATCTCACTACTGCTAGGGAAATACACTACCAAAATATACTCTGTACATTGTCAAACGTTACCATAGAAAGGTGCTCCACCTTAAATCCAGCTACATTGCTTCCAACTGAAAATCAAGGGGACAACAACTGTCATGATAAAATAACTAAGGTTATAAAACCTAGACCAGACCTACAGGAAACACCCTTAGGAACAGGAGAGATAATTTTTGTGGATGGATGTTCTTTATGATTGGAAAATGGAACACCTTCAACCAGCTATGCAGTGGTCAAAGGTGACCACCTGCTGGAAGCAAACCAATTTCTTCAAGTTTAAGCGCGCAGGCAGCTGAGTTGATAGTTCTCACCGAGCTTGTCAGTTGTCAGAGGGAAAAATTGTAACTATCTATACTGATTCTAGATATGCTTTTGGAGTCTGCCATGATCATGGGGCATTATGGAAACTCAGGGGATTCAAGACCAGTACTGGCAAGCCCATTCAACATAAAAAACTAAAAGAATCCCTCTTAGCGGCCATAACGAAACCATCAAAGCTAGCGATGTTAAATGTCAAGCTCACATAGGAAAACAGGATCCTGTCAGCAAAGGAAACAAATTAGCTGATCATTTTGCTAAACGGGCTGCGTATAATAACACACCAATCTTTTTATTCCAACAGAGAAATGACCAGGACACTGATAATCAAATTATTTCTTTACAGAATGCAGCCACGGACACAGAGAAGAGAAAATGGTCCAAAGAAGGGTCCCTCTCTGATGGAGTCTGGACCCATAAGCAAACTAACAAACCTTTCCTCCCAAAAGCTTCTTTCCCAGGTATGGAAAAAATCGCCCATGGCCTAGACCATGCTGGAAAAGACGCCATGGTTCAAGATGTTGAAAAATATTGGGAAGCTGTAGGTTTCTCTACATATGCAGAGCAGTTCTGCAGGTGCTGTGCATTATGTCAAAAGTTTAATGTAGGAAAGGGCACCCAGGTAAGTCCCGCCATTACACCTAACCTAATGGGTCCATTCGAACACCTTCAAATGGACTTCATTGAATTAACACCATCAAAGGGGACCGATACTGTTAAGTAATTGTTGATGTGTTCTCCCGATGGGTGGAAGCTTTCCCTTCCAAACATGCAGATGCCAAACCTGTGGCAAAAGCTTTGATAAAGGAAATCATTCCTAGATGGGGAATACCACAGAAATTACAAACTGATAATGGCACCCACTAAATTCCATTATAAATGAATTAACCACCTGGCTCCAGATAAATGTGCATCATTATTGCAAATACCACCCCAGAGTGGAGGTATTGTGGAACGATGCAATGGTACCTTGCAATCTAAATTGGCTAAAATCTGTGAGCAAACAAATTTAACTTGGCCTGATGCTCTGCCTCTGGCCTTGATGGGATTAAGGGGAAGAACACATTGGCAGTTAGGGCTGTCGCCATTCGGCATGGTCATAGGTAATGTTACACTGCATACTGTGGACAATGATCTTCTTTCCAGTCTTACAGGTCTCCGAGCTTCTCTGAAGGAAGTCCACGAGCAGGTGAATCAGGCCTGGAGAACTAGTCCTCCATCAAAGGACTCCCCGATTCCATTAGGAACCTGGATTCTGGCTAGAGATACTCGAAGGAAACATTGGCATCACCCTCGTGGAGAGGACCGTTCAAGTTCTGCTGTAGACACCACATGCTGTTAAAGTTGAGGGACTGCCTGCTTGGATTCACATCTCACATTGCAAAAGATGGCACCCTTGATTGTGGTCCTACTATGTCTTTCCATCCCCTTGTCGACTGCTCTGGTCACCTTGACTTTTCCTTTCGGAATCACCACATCAGTTCAGGTGGATTTCTGTTCTATTATTGACTGTGGGACTGATCGACAAATCCAGTGGAACTGGTCTGACAAATATGTGTGTGTAACTGTTACAAACTCTGGATTCAGAAGTAACTGTGACATGTGGGACTGGGTTTTGGCTAATACTGGAACTGATGACTGGGGTTTATCAACCCTATAAGGCCCAGAAGTATGGTCTGAAATGTCGTTTTCTATTATAAAAGGACATGCCCCTCATGAATGTGCCGAATACCATTGTAACCCTTTGATCATTACTCTGAAGAACCCTTCTTTACATGATTCAGGAACCTGTATTTTAGGGGCATATGTATCTGGAATAGATCCTCTAGGGAGATTTCAAATTAAGGTTGAGAACCCTGTTACTAACACCTCCCATTTCCCCACACACACACCTCTCTCTCCTACCCCTGGTCCAAACCCGCCCCCTGTCAAGGTCATGAATATTTCCACCTCTTCTTCCACTTTTTCTATTGAAATTGGGTATGGGGATCAGAACCGTTGGCTGCAATGGGTATTATATTCGCTAGACAAGTGAATCAATCTGATTGCTATGCATGTGCTATAGCTAGGCCACATTTGGCCACTGTCCCTTTTCCTCTTTCTAACATATCTGATCCTACTGGCCTTCCTTGCCTACTTGCCCTTTTTATCTCTTCCTCTATTCCAATCGACTCTAATTACATTACACTTTCCCTTCTTTTTCCCCCTACTCTTCCCATGACTCCCCCGATATTCCAGCCTGATGAAGGTATTTATACCTGTTTTTTTAGAAACCTTACTTCCTCTCGTGGCACAAATGTTGGTAATATCCCATCCTCTTTTTGTTTCCAAACTTTTCCGATTAATTCTTCCTCTTTAGCTTCCAAATTATCAATTTTTCTGATTACTCAGAATACTGATATTTGGTGGATGTGCCATAGGTCTAAATTGCTTGACATCCTTCCACCTGACTGGACTGGCACTTCTGCTTTAATACAATTTGTTATGCCTTTCCGACTTTTCCCTTTAACTGCCTTCCATGTGTCGACCATGTTTGGCGACTTGTCAACCCCATTCTGTGGACCCTTCCCAGTTTTCCCTACATGGCCCTGGGGTGTATTTTGATTCCATTCGAGTCCCTCGTGGAGTCCCTGATAAGTTCAAGGCAAGGGACCAAGTTGTTGCCGAATTTGAGTCTATTTTTCCTCAGGTTACTATAAACAAAAATGTAGATTGGATTAATTACCTCTATTATAATCAACAAAGATTCTTAAATTTTACTAAGAAGCTGTTGAAGGTATCCATGAGCAACTTGATAAAACATCCCTCATGACCTGGCAAAATCGATTGGCTTTAGATATGCTCTTGGCTGAGAAAGGAGGCGTTTGTGCTATGTTTGGTGATGCATGCTGTACCTATATCCCTAATAATACAGCTCCTGATGGATCAATCACCCGTGCTTTAGCTGATTTGACATGAACTAGCTACTAATTCTGGCATTTCTAATCCTTGGGACAAATGGTTTATGTCCACTTTTGGGTCCTGGGGCCAATGGCTTAAATCAGTTTTCATCTCTCTTACGGTTGCTTTAATTGTTCTCCTGCTTGTAGCTTGCTGTATTGTTCCCTTGATAAGATACATTGTATCCAAGTATTTTACTGCCTCGATGGCAAAGGCTTACTTTTTACACAAAGAAAAAATGCTTCAGATCAGCACCGCCACCCCACACTCCTCCACTCACTCCACTCCATCCCCCTCTCCTACCCTTTCCTACTCAACTCTCCTGATCAAATATTTTTGTTTGCTAAAAAAGGGGAATGTGGAAGACGAATGTTCTCTTCGTTCCCTTGTACTAATTCATGTCTGAGAAGTAAGCTTTACAAAACCATGTAATAGCATGCTTTGTTTTAGCAAACAGAAAAATGTTTGTGCAAAGGACTCAAGGTCTGAGCATTCCACACATGAGTCTGCCTTATCACGTTTTCCCTTAGCTTACATCTGAACGCCATAACAAAAGGAGCCAAGAAATCAAGTTGCACAATGGGCGTTGAAGGGGCTAAAGGTTTGTGTATAATAAATGTTGTTGACTGTTACATTTTATAATGATATTAAATTACGCATTCTAGGGTATAAAACTGGACCCCACCCAACAGACGGGGTTCAGAAGAGCCCTGACGCTGTCATGTATATTTGATTGTCTGCTTTTCTGAAACTCTTCTCACCGTGACTCTGAAAATAAAGCTGCTTTATAACCGCACCTGCTGTCGGGTCTGAGCTTTCGTCCCACAGGCTCCACCTGGCTCTCTTGACATCACTTCTGGGACCGAACCAATGGAAACAGACCTTACCAGCTCCGGCCCCCCTGATGTCACATCCGGGCCTGATCCAATGAATAATGAACACGTGTCTGATCCTTATGACCTCACTTCCTGTCTTCCCCTTTAAAAGTCTTTTTCCCTTCTCCCGCAGTCTGGTTTTGGACTCCGTTGTATGCACTTCAGTGCCAGTTGCTTAGAAAACGACTTTTGCAGCCAGGATACCAAATTATATGGGTGGCTGCCCCAAACCTTTTTCTGTCTTTGTCTCGTTTTGTGACAGTGGCGTAGCCGGGAGGATGGAGCAGTCCCAGAAGAGAAGGGGACAGGACCTGCAATACACCCAGGTGGGAGCGTACTGGGGCCGAGTATTCAGGCAGGGAGGGTGCCCCGTGGTTCGGCGAGACCTGGTGCGGGTTCCGCCTCCCGGCACGCAGAACTAGGCCACCTAGAGAGGCCAGGGAGTGTGAGGGTGGGGCTCACAGAGTTGGGCTGCCCTGGAGGGGGGAGGCAAGAGGGACTCAGTATGCTCTCTCGGGAGAGAGTGCCTGCCTCCCAGTGAAACCAAAGCCCCATTTACTACCTAGGGGTGCCCCAGACTGGCAGGTGAGTGAAATAAAAAAATGGAGGTTGGACCCTGAGCGGCCGACCAGTAAACAAGGTAGGTCTTTATGGGCAAAGATATGGCAGTGGCTACGACCATTAGAAAACAAGCCCTACCAGGTAGCTTGCTATCTGCTCCTGAAAGCGCTTCCCCATGGCTTCATCCAGCCGGTCTGGGGCAAGCAGTTTACGAACATGTCAGGGCTCATAGAGCTTCTGGAGACACAGAGGGCGGCCTCACACTCTGGGAGAGCAGAACCGTCCTTCTGTCAAACTCAGCCGGGGTACGTCCCAAGATCTAGCCCTTCCCTGTACAACCCGGGGCTCAGTATCGGCGTCCACGGTGCTGGCGCGCGAACCCACTTCAAGACAACGAGGAATGCAGGTGGAGGGGAGGAGGGTTGGTGTGTTCTGACAAACCCGCTGACGGTCCCGCACACAGACGGGTGATCGTTAACGGATTTAAAACTTCCGCTTGCTCGATTCCGGCAGCAACATTTCCATTGTTGCCCGCCGTTTTGTGCTACCGCAACAATGGCTAAAGTTCAAGACCAGTATAACCTGTGTCCACGGGAAACCCGCTGGTACAGGACCGCCGCTTGTGTCATCAGCTACGGAGGATCGGTCCAGAAAGTAACCGTGGCAATCCTTCCTGATCCTCCACACCCGTGATACTGGGGCGGACTGGTCTGAAATTAAAAGCGTGAGACACATACCACTCCCGGGTTAATTTGGGCCTCGTTATGGATGGAGATGAACCGCCCTGCTGCCTCCACACCGCGTAATCAGCCGGCAGAGAGAGACGGCAGCCGCCCTAAGTGACGTGGGGCAACTCCCGGCCGCCGCATGCTGACACGCCATCCACCAACGCCAAGAGAGGAGCGGGAGGAAACCACGCCCATTGAGGTCGACACTGACCCTCTCTCCGTGTTGCGGTTTCAATTTAAAAAGACGCCAGCTTCTTTTAGAAGGGAGCAATGGAACGACGACTCCCTGAAGTTTGCAAAAAATGCAGTGGTCCTTGTCGATGGCCAGCGACTGATCAGTCGATGCCACAGGGCCCCTACTTTGTGTTAGATAATGACCTCCTTTACTGTGTAGCAATGCATGACGGCTGGAGACGAGGCTGCTGCTAGTGCCACGCACCTTCCGGGGCAGGTCTGCGAGCTAGCACACGCCCATCTCCTAGGTGGCCATCTGGGCACCGAAAACTCTGGAGCGGATCAAGCCCGCTTCTACTGGCCGGAATCAACGAGGAGGTTTGTCGCTTTGTGCTTCCTGCCCGAGTGTCAACTGCGACAAATTCCTAGGAAGGACCGTGCTCCTCTCGTTCCTATTCCCTTGATTGATGTTCCCTTCCACAGAATCGGGGTCGACCTGGTTGGACCCCTAGAGCCCTCAGCCCGAGGACACAAGTACATTTTAGTCCACGTGGATTATGCTACGCAATACCCCAAAGCTGTTCCATTGCTCTCAGCTACCTCTAAAGCCATCGCACGGAATTACTAGGGTATTTGCACGTGGGGATCCCCAAGGAAGTCTTGACGACCAGGGGACCCCTTTCACCTCGGAGACGCTCAGGGAGACTGCCAAGTTACTGAAAAGACCTCGGTGTATCATCCTCAAACCGACGGGTTAGTAGAGAGGTTTAATCAAACTCTCAAGCAAATGCTGCGAAGGTGGTTAGCGAGGATGGAAGGAACTGGGACCATCTACTCCCTCTCGTCCTTTTGCCTATCGGGAAGTCCCACAAGCCTCCACAGGGTTCTCCCCTTTTGAACTACTGTATAGGAGACAACCTCAGGCATATTAGATATTTTGAAAGAAGGGTGGGAAGAAGAGGCTCTTCCCTCTACAAATATATAGAATATATCAGCAGTTACGCGATAGATTTGGAAAGATTCGGCCTCCCCTGAAAAGTCACATGGAAGAGGCTCAAGCAACACAGGCCCGTTACTACAACCGCGGCACGTCTCTTTGGGAGTTCCGCCCGGGAGATCAAGTCATGGTCCTAGTGCCTACCTCCCACTCTAAGTTGCTCGCCCACTGGCAGGGCCCCTACGAAGTTAAGGAGAGGAAGGGACTGGTCGACTATTTGGTGAGTCAACCCAATCGCCGCCAAAGGAGCGGTTTATCATGTGAACCTGCTGAAACCGTGGAAGGACAGGGACCCCGCCCCTCCTCCGGCCAGCCCCGCTCACTCTTCGCTCACACACACGACCTTAACTTCGGCACGGACTTGAGCCCCAGACAACGGCAGGAGCTGGAAACAGTTATCCGGACCGTTCGGGAGGTAGTCAGTGAACACCCCGGAAGGACCTCTCTGATTGAGCACAACATCGTGACAGAGCCCGGGTTGTTGTCCGAGAACGCCTGCACTGCCTTCCCGAGGCAAAAAAGGCTGAAGTGGAGCTCGAGATCAAGCACATGCTGGAACTAGGTGTAATTGAGGAAAGTTATAGTCCCTGGTCCAGCCCCATTGTGCTCGCCGGTAAGCCTGACGGGAGTTGAGGTTCTGCAATGACTTCCGTCGGCTTAATCAAGTCTCCCAATTTGATGCCTATCCAATGCCACGCGTGGACGACCACCTCGAGAGGCTTGGACAGGCTCAATATCTGACCACGCTTGACATGACAAAAGGGTACTGGCAGGTTCCCATAACGGACTCCGCGAAGGAAAAAGACGCGTTTAGTACCCCTAGCGGTCACTGGCAGTATCGTGTCCTTCCATTTGGGTTACATGGGGCTCCAGCCACCTTCCAGCATCTGGTGGACAAAGTGCTAAAGCCTCATAACTCATATAGTGCTGCCTACCTGGATGACGTGGTCATCTATTCCAGCACGTGGAGGGAACACCTACAGCATGTCCAAGCCGTATTACGGACACTTGGTGAGGCCGGGCTCCAGATTATTCCCAAGAAGTGTTTCTTTGGATTAAGCGAGGCCAAATATTTAGGCTACCTGGTGGGCCGGGGTACCGTAAGGCCACAGTGCTCCAAGATTGATGCCATTTTGAAATGGCCCCGTCCGCGAACCAAGCGGCAGGTCCAAGCCTTTCTCGGGTTAGCCGGGTACTACCGCCGGTTTGTACCCGGTTCTCGGAGAGAGCGGTGCCTTGACTGATTTAACAAAGAAGAGGGCCCCGAACATTGTGGTATGGACTGAAAAGACAGGCACTGCATTTGGTGACTTGAAGCAGGCCCTTAAGTCCGCACCTATTTTGATGGTACCTAACTTTTCTTTGCCTTTCATCCTCCAGATGGACGCTTCGGACATAGGCCTGGGTGCCGTGCTGAGCCAAAGTGTCGATGGTGTGGAACAACCCGTCATGTTCCTGAGCCGGAAACTGTTGGACTGGGAGACCAGGTATGCAGCGGTGGAAAGGGAGGCTTTGGCGATTAAATGGGCGATTACTCAGCTGAGGTACTACCTGTTGGGCCGAATTCACCCTTGTCACGGACCATGCACCTCTACAGTGGATGGCCCTGCACAAGGAGTCGAATCCGTGGGTCACCCGGTGGTTTCTTGACCTGCAGCCGTACAAGTTTTCACTTGTTCATCGTCGGGATACTCTCCATGCCAACGCTGATGCTCTTTCTCGGGTTCACGACCTCTCGAAGAGTCGCCCGACCCGATGGGTCTGGGCTAAGGGGGGGCCTTGTCACGCACGCGCATGGGAGGCAGCTAAAGGGCTCGAGTGAAGGCAGTTCTGAGGCATGCCGGGATGTGGCAGAGTGCACTAACTCTCTTCTCACTTTCCTGTAGACCGAAACCGGGAGGCTCCACCTGGCTCTCTTGACAGAAGCTGGCAGAAGCCCGGAGGGTAAGACCCAATCCACCTCGTCCCCACGCCTCCGCCTCTGGTGCCTATGACCGAGGCCACGATATTGAGTCTTACCTCGCATTTTGAACGGACGCCACCCGGAACAAGTGGCAGCGTCCGAGTGGGCGCCCATTCTCGCCGCCTACATGAAGGGACCCGCGCAGCACGCTTATTACTTACCTCCCGAGGAGGAGGCGCGAGTACCACCTCCTGAAGCAGGAGATCCTGGCACGCCACGGCATGACGCCGGCCAGCAGGCGGCTGAATGGAGAACCTGGCAGTTTGACCTAGAAAAGCCGGCCCGAGTGCTGGCCTTCGACTTTGGGGTAAAATGGGGCGTTGGCTACGCCCGAGGGTCCCAAGCCAGGAAGGTCGTGGAGCAGGTGGCCTGTGAGGGCCTGGTTAACGCCCTGCCTAGCTCCCTCGCCCAGCAGGTCCGCGCCCCACCTACAAAGATATGTCAGGACTCCTGGAGGTCCTGGAGCGTCAGCTCCGGCCTACCAAGCCAGGGGGTCCGAAAGGCAAGCGCGTGGGAACCGACAGGGACGGGTGGCCCACCCCGAGCCCTCTCGACGCGCTGCGGAAGCGCCACGAAAAACCCAAAGAGAAGCCGGCCTCTCCCGCTGTTACAAGTGCGGGAGACCGCCACCTACTGCCGACCTGTCCCCTCAACACTACAACGGAGCCGCATGGACTGCACCTGGGCCTCCACGGAAAGGTACTGTAATTCGCCGCACCCGCTGGCAAGTCCAAACACGGAGTGGTGTTGTTGAATGGGCACTCGGTGGTGGCTTTATTTGACTCCGCAGCAACATTACCATTGTTGCTCGCCGCTACGTGACATACCGCTGACAGTGGTTTACGCAGCATTTGCAAGTAACGTGTGCATGGGGAGACCAAGTCTTACCGTTCCAGTGCTACATTACATGGAAGGGGCAGGTTTCCAATTTGACGGTTGCGGTATTGCCCAACCCCCTATCCGTAATCTTGGGACAAGACTGGTCGCAAAACAAATTACGGTAAGATCTAACACCGCCTCCGGAGCCTCCCTAGGTCTAGCTATGAGGGGACGAGGCACCCTTCCCACGGTCCCACGCCATGCTCGGGGCAAGCCAAAATGGCGCAGGCACGCCGGGGACGCTCGGGTGACGGACTCTGACCCGAAGTATCCGGGAAAGGGACAAACCAGGGGAACACTTCCGCCAAGCCGCCACAAGACCCACTGAGCAAGTTGGACCATCAATTTCGGTCCACGCCTCGCCTCATTTAAAAGGAGCAGTGGAATGACGATTCCCGCGGTTTGCCCGAATGCGATTGTTCTTCCAGGCAGCTCACAAGCTGATGGTTCCATGCCACGCGATCCCTTCTTTGTGCTGGAGAATGATCTGTTGTATCGGTAGCAACCCACAAGGGTGAGGTGCAGAAATTGCTGCTAGTGCCGCGTGCACTTCCGGCGGAGGTATGTGAACAGCACACGCTCACCTCCTAGGCCACCTCGAGGCCGAAGACATTTGAGAGAATCAAGCTCCGCTTTTACTGGCCCGGGATCAACGAGGAGGTCCGGCGCTTCTGTCAATCCTGCCCGGAGTGTCAGATTCGCCAGATTCCTAGGAGGGACTGCGCTCCTCTCGTCCCTATTCCCCTAATAGACATTCCATTTGACAGAATAGGGGTCGTCCTAGTAGGACCCCTGGAACCCTCAAACCGTGGCCACAAGTACATATTGGTCATGGTAGATTATGCAACCCGATACCCAGAGGCGGTTCCCCTGCGCTCCGCTAACACAAAAAATATCGCACGGGAATTAGTCAAATTATTTTCCAGAGTGGGTATCCCCAAAGAAGTCCACACAGACCAGGGTACTCCCTTCACCTCGGATACGTTCAGGGAGGTTGCCAAATTATTCCGGATAAAGCACCTGAAGACGTCTGTCTATCACCCCCAAACAGACGGGCTGGTAGAACGCTTTAACCAGACGCTTAAACAGATGCTCCGCAAGGTAGTCGGCGCCGATGGCAGGAATTGGGACCAGCGTCCTACTGCTCGTGCTTTTCCTACCGGAGGTGCCCCAGGCCTCTACGGGCTTCTCCCCTTTGAATTATTGTATGTACACAACCCCGGGACTTTTAGACATACTAAAAGAGGGCTGGGAGGCTGAGGCCCTTCCCTCCTCCAATATATTGGAGTATGTCGCGCAACTGCGCGACAGGCTCGCTAAAATCAGGCCTATCCTAAAAGACCACGTGACTCATGCGCAGGCAGCGCAGGCCCGGTGTTACAACCGCAACTCCGTCCTCCGAGAGTTCCGCCCGGGGGATCGAGTGATGGTGCTCGTTCCTACCTCCCACTCCAAGCTGCTAGCTCATTGGCAGGGGCCATACGAGGTTAAGGAAAGAAAGGCCTGTCGACTATTTGGTTCTTCAACCTAATCGTCGCATCGAGCAGAGAGGATCTACCACGTCAACTTGCTAAAACCTTGGAAGGACAGGGAAGAGTCTCTCGACACCCGTAGATCCCTCTCCCTATTCGCCGGCACATCTGCCCTTAACCTCGGGGACGAGCTGACACTTACAGCGAGATAACCCAGGCTACTCACGCCATCCCTGAAGTAGTGAGCGCAGTCACCGGGCCGAACCTCCCTGATTGCGCATGATATAGTCACGGACCCCGGAGTGATCGTCCGGGAGAGGCCCTATTGACTCCGGAGGCGAAACGCGCCGGTGGAACTGAGGTGCAACGAATGTTGATATGGACATCATTGAGGAAAGCCATAGCCCTGGTCCAGTCCTATCATCCTCGTTTCCAAGCCGGACAGCTCCTGGAGATTTTGCAATGACTTCAGACGTCTAAACCAGGTCTCCAAGTTCGACGCCTACCCGATGCCCCGCATTGACGATCTACTCGAGCGGCTGGGTGCGGCCCGATACTTGACTACCCTTGACATGACAAAAGGGTATTGGCAAATTCCTTTAACGGCATCTGCAAAAGAGAAAACGGCCTTTAGCACCCCTAGTGGACATTGGCAGTACAAGGTCCTCCCATTTGGGCTGCACGGGGCCCCAGCTTGACCTTTCAACGCCTGGTGGATAGAGTGTTGAAGCCCCACCAGTCCTATAGTGCCACCTACCTGATGACGCTGCCATCTATTCCGCACCTGGGAGGAGCATCTACTGCAGGTATCTGCTGTCCTCGCGACACTGGCTAAAGCCGCATCCGCATTAACCCCTCGAATGTTTCTTTGGCTTGAAGGAGGCCAATTTAGGCTACCTATTTAGGCTACCTTGTGGGACGAGGACAGGTGAGACCCCAATGTTCCAAAGTTAGACATCCTGGAATGGCCCCGTCCGAGTACCAAGAAACAGGTGCAGGCTTTCTTGGGACTGGCGGGTACTACCGCCAGTTCGTACCCGTCTCTCCAAAGGGCAGCACCCTTGACTAACTTAACAAAGAAGGGCACACCCCTACAAGTGGTATGGAACAACAAGGCGGAACACGCATTCAGTGACTTGAAAAAGGCCCTAACGTCGGCACCTGTACTAAGGACCCTGATTTTGGGTTACCTTTTATCCTCCAGACCGATGCTTCGGACACAGGCCTGGGCGCCGTGTTGAGCCACAGCATCGATGGTGTTGAACACCCCGTGATGTACCTGAGCCGGAAACTGCTGAACCGGGAGACCCGGTACGCGGCGGTGGAGAAGGAAGCCCTGGCCATTAAGTGGGCTGTGACTTATCTCCGGTACTACCTGTTGGGTCGCAAATTCACTGTGGTGACTGATCACGCTGCGCTTCAGTGGATGTCCCTTCATAAAGAGTCGAATCCGCGGGTCACCAGGTGGTTTCTGGATTTACAGCCCTATAAGTTCACGGTCACTTATCGCCGCGTGGCCTTCAGGCCAACGCCGATGCCCTCTCGTATTCACGACCTCTCGGTATGGGTCCGCCCGCCCTGACGGTCTCGGCTAAGGGGTCGTCACGCATGCGCGAGTAGGAGGCGTCAGCGGATGGACCTTAAACCACATCGAAAGACGTTCGCCGGCAGGGAGTGGCGGGGTACTAACCTCCTTTGTTTTCCAGGACAAAAGACGCTCCGCCATAGATCTTTACCGCAGTATGTCCACTTCCGCCCTTCCTCCACCATCTTCCCTGACATCAGAAGTCCCATCATCCCTCACGCCTCCTTCCCAGCATTCCTCCATTTCCGGCTCCTTCCTTATAAAATGGCCCCCGACGCCTAGCATGGCGCCGCAGATGAACTTGTTTATGTTTATGTATGACCTGAGTTTTTTTTCTAATTGTGGATTGTCTACAATATACGGGGCCGGAAAACCCCAAACCTTTATGCTGCTTACTGTTGTATCTTTTGTATGTATATATATATATATATATATATATATATATATATATATATATATATATATATATATATATATATATATATATATACACACCCCTTGTTATGGACCATGTTCACTCAGTATTTTCCTGAAAATTTGACATGCAGCCAGCTTAGATGAACATTTTTCCCTAAGAGCTTCATGATGCTTTGTAAGGCCACCATGAGATCACACAGCTATATCAGCCATGGCAAAAACTACATGCATGCTTACTGCAAGATCATCGCTGGCAAGAACATGGAAAGAAAAAAAAATTACATATTGTGACAAAGATGAGACTTCAGACATTATAAAAA
>NW_024380596.1:0-9511 GCF_016835505.1 Polypterus senegalus | reverse complement strand
CACATACTGAGGTCTGTCTGTGATAGTCCATGATCAATGCCACCAGGTATGTATCACCCCATCTCTGCAGCTTGTCCCTAAGGAGCAGGAACATTTTCAAAACATAATTTTTACGCACCACCCCTCTGTCCATGTGGGAGAGGGATGGGGTAATAGATGATGGCATCCTCTGCTCCCACCTTCTCCTAGTATAAAACGAGAGGGGGAGGCCTTGGGGACCTGTCCCCTCAGGGGGGAACGGGAGCCCCAGGGTCTTCATATGTGACATCAGACCCGACAGGCCAGAAGTCATTCAACCACTAGGCGGATCCCTTTTTAAGACGGGGGTGTTTCAAGATGTTTTCTAAAGCCGGGGACTCCCCGTTCCATGCAGGTTGAAGATCGCTGAAAGGGCCCCCCAGCCCCAGCGAAGGCCTTCAGCAGTCTTGGGATACCCCATCTGGCCCACTGCTTTGCTGGCAAAAAGTTCCTCACCCTCTGCTCACCTGGGCTGCTTAATTGTGGGGGGGTATGCTCCCATGCTGGTATCAGCAGAAGGGGATGGGTGGGGGGTGCATTCCCCAAGGTGAGAGGGGTTAGAGTGGTAAAACCGTTAAAAAAGTTGTTTGTTTGGTTTTTCTCTACGTCTCTCAATGGTGGCACCTGCTTCGAGGCAGCCAGTGAGATCTTACCCCATTCCACACTTCCTTCATGCTGTTATTCTGCAACTTCTGCCCAGCTTTTCCATGCTCCTTGCCCCCCCTGAACGGGGACTCGGGGTTCCTTCTACGGGCGAGCTCATGCTGATCACCTGTTTAAAAACCCCTTTTCTTCTGGTTCAAAAGTCCTTAATGTCATTTGTAATCCATGGTTTTTTTTGTATAAAATATTTCTTACTGGGAAATACAATGTCCAAAAGAAGTTGTGATAGTAGTAGCAAAACCTCCTCAATGTTCCCCCAATGTGACCCCTGCAAAAATCCCAGTCCTAATTCCCCAAAACAGTTCTCAGGGGGCCCGCTCTGCTTAGAGGGCCACTTCCCGAATGAGTGTGTGGTTTTAAAAGGATCCAAAATATTCAAGGGATCACTTTTTTTCCCTTTTGTTTTGTTATAGCCTTTTTAAAATGGTTAAATTCATTTTTTTTTAAATTTACACACACCCCATAATGACAACTGAAAAAATTTATTGAGGTTTTGAAATTTTTTAACAATAAAAAATGAAAATCGCATGTACATAAGTATTCCAAACTTTTATCAATACTTTGTTGATGCACCTTTTGGGAGGAATTACAGCCTCAAGTCTTTTTTTAATATGATACAACTTCACATCCTTGGGGCCCTTTACTTTCCCCTTTTCAGCACCCCTCCCCAAACTCCATCAGGTTGGATGAGAAGGTCGGCACAGCCATTTTTAAGATCTCCCAGAGATGTTCAAT
Organism: Polypterus senegalus; assembly: GCF_016835505.1. Taxonomy (NCBI): domain Eukaryota; kingdom Metazoa; phylum Chordata; class Cladistia; order Polypteriformes; family Polypteridae; genus Polypterus; species Polypterus senegalus. The sequence goes on along the minus strand of NW_024380596.1, from coordinate 8,095 downwards.
CGGATTCAAGTCTGGGCTCTGGCTGGGCCACCAAGGACATTCAAGAGTTGTCCTGAAGCCACCCCCTTTGATATCTTGGCTGTGTGCTTGGGGTTGTTGTCCTGCTGAAGATAAACCGCCCCAGTCTGAGGTCAAGAGCTCTGAGCGGGTATTCATTCAGGATGTCTCTGTACATTGCTGCAGTCATCTTTCCCCTTAATCCTTACTTAGCCCCTCCCATTTCCCCGCCGCGGGAAAAACATCCCCACAGCATGATGCTGCCACCACCATGTCACTGTAGGGATGGTATTGGCCTGGGATGGCTGGCCTGGTTTTCCAAACGGGACGCCTGGCATTCACACCAAAGAGTTCAATCTTGGGCCATCAGACCAGAAAATTTTTTTTCTCATGGTCTGGAGTCCTTCAGGTGCCTTTGGCAAACTCCCGGCAGCTCCCTGTGGCCTTTTACTTAAGGAGTGGCTTCCGCTGGCCACCTTACCACAGGCCTGATTGGTGGATTGCGCAGAGATGGTTGTCCTTCAGGAATGTTCTCCCTCTCCACAGAGGACTGGAGCTCTGACAGAGTGACCATCGGGGTTTTTGGTCACCCCCCTGACTAAGGCCCTTTCCCGATCTCAATTTAGATGGCCGTGTCACAAGAACAGACATGGACGATAAAGAGTTGGGAGCCACCGTATATTTTGGTATCCTGGCTGCAAAGTCGCTTTTCTGTAGAAATACAGAGCACTGAAGTGCCAACCAGTCCAAAACAAGACTGAGGAAACAAAGGAAGGGGGGAGGTTTTAAAGGGGGAGACAGGGGAGGTCGATGGATCTGGCACGTGGCTTCCACCATTGGCTCAGTGGAGGTGACATCAGAGGGACTGGACTGGTGGGGCCCGAGTTCCATGGCTCAGTCCCGAAGTGATCGGGAGATCCAGGTGAAATCCCGGGAGGGTGCTACAGGCAAAGGAGAAAAAGAGTCGTGCACTCTGCCACACCCCGCATGCCTCAACTGCCTTCACCCCAAGCCTTTTAGCTGCCTCCCATGCGCACCGGTGTGACAAGGCCCCCTTAGCCGGGACCACGGGTCGAGCATTTAACCGAGAGGTCGTGGAACCCGGGAGAAAGGGCATCAGCGCTGGCGGAGAGCCCTTGATGGAACAGCAAAACTTGAGGCTGCAGGTCAAGAAACCCGGGTGCCCCGCGATTCACTCCTGTGGAGGGCCATCCATCGGGGGGGTGCATGGTCCGAAAAGGGGTGAATTCCGCCCAACAGGTAGTCCCCTCAGTTTGAGTAATCCCATTTAATCGCAGAGCCTCCCTCCCACCGCAGATACCTGGTCTCCGGTCCAACATTTTCCCGCTCAGGAACATGAGGGGGTGCTCCCACCATGGGACGCTTGGCTCAGCACGGCCGGCCTGTGTCCGTTCCCGCCTGGAGGATGAAAGGCAAAGAAAAGTTAGGTGCCATCAAAACAGGTGTGCGAAGGGGCCTGCTTTGTCACAAATCCCAGCGCCTTTTTTTTCAGTCCATGCCAAAAATGTTCGGGCCCCTTCTTTGTTAAATCAAGGGGGCCCCTTTTCCTAAAAACCGGTACAAACCGCGGGTAGTCCCGCTAACCCGAAAAGGCTTGGACCTGCCGCTTGTTCTGGACGGGCCATTTCAGAATGGCATAAATTTGAGCACTGTGGCCTACGGTACCCACCCACCAGGTAGCCTAAATATTTGCCCGCTTAACCCAAGAAGCATTTCCTGGGATTAATCCGAGCCCGCCTCACCAGGCCCGAATACCGCTTTGGACATGCTGTAGGTGTTCCTTCCATGTGCTGGAATAGATGACCACGTCATCCAGGTAGGCAGCACTGTATGAGTTATGAGGCGGCACTTTGTCCACCAGACGCTGAAAGGTTGCTGGACCCCCTTTAACCCAAATGGAAGGACACGATACTGCCAGTGTCCGCTAGGGTCCCTAAAGGGTTTTACCTCTGAGTCCGTTAAAGGAACCTGCCAGTACCCTTCGCATGTCAAGTGTGGTCAGGTATTGAGCCTGTTCAAGCCCCCCTCGGGAGGTCGCCCACGCTGGCATTGGATAAGCATCAAATTGGGAGACTTGATTAAGCCACGGAAGTCATGCAGAACCTCCAACTTCCGCCAGGCTTCCCCGGGAACACAATGGGCTGGACCGGGGACTATAACTTTCCTCAATCACACCTAGCTCCAGCATGCGCTTGATCTCGCCCACTTCGCCTTTTGCCTCGGGAAGACGATACGGCGTCTCGGACAACAACCCCGGCTCTGTCAACGATGTTGTGGCCAATCAGAGGGTCCTTCGGGTTCTCACTGACTACCTCCCAAGGGTCCGGATAACTGTTTCCAGCTCCTGCCGCTGTCTGGGACTAAGTCCGGCCGGGTTAAGTCGTGGTGTGTGAGCCGAAGAGTGAGGGGCTGGCCGGAGGAGGGATCGGGGTCCCTGTCCTCCACGGTTTCAGCAGGTTCACATGATAAACCCGCCCTTGGCCCACGATTGGGTTGACTCACCAAATAGTAACCAGTCCCTTCCTCTCCTTAACTTAGGGCCTGCCAGTGGGCAAGCAATTTAGATGGGAGGTAGGCACTGGGGACCAAGCCCCGATCTCCCGGGGAACTCCCAAGAGACGCGTCGCGGTTGTAGTACCGGGCCTGTGCTGCTTGAGCTTCTCCATGTGACTTTTAAGGACAGGCCAATCTTTCCAAATCTATCGCAGAATCCCCCCGATATACTCCAGTATGTTTGTGGAGGGAAGAGCCCTTCTTCCCACCCTTTCTCAAAATATCTAATATGCCCCGAGGCTGTCACCGCAAGTAGTTCAAAAGGGGAGAACCCCGGGAGGTTTAGGGACTTCCGAAGGCAAAAGGACGAGGGAGGAGCGGGATCCCATTTCCCTTCCATCTCGCTGACCACCTTACGCAGCTTTTGGGCTTGAGAGTTTGATTAAACCTCTACTAACCCGGGCCGGGTTTGAGGATGATCACCGAGGTCTTAAATGCTTATTTCAGTAATCTGGCAGTCTCCCTAAACTTTTCCCCGAGGTGAAGGGGTCCCCTGGTCTGTCAAGACTTCTTTGGGATCCCCCGCCAATACCCCTAAAATTCCCGATGGTTTTTAGAGGGTAGCTGAGCGCAGGAACACTTCGGGATCGTAGCGTAATCCACGAGGACCAAAATGTACTTGTGTCCCGGGCTGAGGGCTCCAGGGTCCCACCAGGTCGACCCGATTCTGTGGAAGGAAACGCCAATCAGTGGAATAGGAACGAGGAGACGGTCCCTCCTAGGAATTTGTCGAAGTTGACACTCCGGGGAGGAAGGCAGCACAACCTCCCCCATTAATTCCTGGCTAGTAGAAACGGAGCTTGATCCCCAGAGTTTTTTGGTGCCCAGGTGGCCACCAGGAGGTGGGCGGTGCTAGCTCGCAGACCCGCCGCGGAAGGTCGCTGCACCAGCAGCAGCCTGCCTCCTGCCCGCCCGGCATTGCTCACGGGTAAGGAGGTCATTATCAGCACAAAGTAGGGGCCCTGTGGCATCGACTGATTAGTGCGCTGGCCATTGACAAGACCACTGCATTTTTACAAACTTCAGGGAGTCATCATTCCATTGTTCCCTTCTAAAAAAAGCCGCGCTTTAAATTGAACCGGAACACGGAGAGAGGGTCAAAGGCCACCCAAGGGCGTGGTTTCTTCCCGCCCGGGCGCTGGTGGATGACGATAGTCGGACGGCCCGGGAGTGCCACGCCAGTCAGGGGCACCCCTCCCTTCTGCCGGGCTGATTATCGCGAGGCAGTTGAGACGGGTTATTCCGTCCATAACGAGGCCAAATTAACCCGGGGGTGGTACGTGTCTCACCGCTTTTGATTTTAGACCAGTCCCCTTTGTATCACCGGGTGTGGAGGATCAGGTAGGACCGCTACGTGAGTTTCAACCTGACCCCCCGTAACTGATGACACAAACGGCGGACCTGTACCAGCGGATGTCTCCGTGGACCGGTTATACCGGTCTTAAATTTTAGCCACTTTGCTTGATTAAAGCGGGCAAATGGAAATGTTGCTGCCGAGTCAACAAACTCAGGAACGTGTCCTTTTGGACGTCACCAGCCAGTATGGGACCGCCAACGATTAGCGAGCACACCAACCCTCCCCCGCCCCCCTGCATTCCTCCTGCCCTTAAGCGGTTGCCTCGGCCGTGGACGCCTCAGAGCTCCGGATTGTACAGGGAGGGCTAGGTCTTGGGAAAGACTGGGTGGTTTGACATGAGGACGGGTTCTGCTCCCCAGGGGTGTGAGGCCTTGCCATAAGCTCTATGAGCTCAGACATGTTCTTAAACCGGGTCAAAACCGCTGGGTGGGAAACAAAGGGGAAGCTTTCCCGGAGCAGATAGCAAACTACCTGCTCTTTATTTGGTAGGGCGTGTTTTCAAATGGCCGTAGCCCAAAGCCCTACCTATTGCCCTATAAGGACCAGGTTTTTCCGTTGGGCGGCCGCTTCGGGTCCAAACCCCCCCATTTTTTTTTTTATTCACCTGCCAGTCTGGGGACACCTAGGTGGTAAATGGGGCTTTGGTTTCGAGGGGGCAGGCACTCCCCCAGGGGAGCATACTGAGTCCCTTTGCCCCCCAGGGCAGCCCAATTCGTGAGCCCCACCACCCCTGGCCTCCAGATGGCCCCAGTTATGAGTGCTGGGAGCGAGCCCGCACGGGTCACGCCGGACCGCTGGGCACCCCCCCGCCGAAGACTCGCCCCGGCACGCCCCACCTGGTATATTGCAGGTCCTGTCCCTCTTCTGGGACTTTCCATCCTGCCACTACCACTGTCACAAGAACGAGACATGGACAGATAAGAGTTGGGGAGCCACCCGTATTTGTGGTATCCTGGCTGCAAAGTCAGTTTTCTTGTAGAAATACAGAGCACTGAAGTGCATACAACCGAGTCCAAAACAAGACTGAGGAAACAAAGGAAAGGGGCAGGTTTTAAAGGGGGAGACAGGAAGTGAGGCTTATGGATCTGCACGGGTCTTCCACCATTGGCTCAGAGGCCGGAGGTGACATCAGAGGGACTGGAGCTGGTGGCCCAGTTCCATGGCTCAGTCCCGGGAAATGATGTCAGAGATCCAGGTGAAATCCCCGGGATGGCTACAGGCAAAGGAGAAAAAGAGTCAGTGCACTCTGCCACACCCGCATCCCCAACTGCCTTCACTCAAGCCCTTTAGCTGCCTCCCATGCGACGGTGTGACACCGGCCATCAGGAAGAGTCCTGGGTTTTGAACTTTCCACTTATGGATGATGGAGGCCACTGTGCTCATTGGGACCTTCAAAGCAGCAGAAATTTTCTGTAACCTTCCCCAGATTTGTGCCTCGGACAATCCTGTCTTTGAGGTCTACAGACAATTCCTTTGACTTCATGCTTGGTTTGTGCTCTGACATGAACTGTCAACTGTGGGACCTTCTATAGACAGGGTGTGACTTTACAAATCATGTCCAATCAACTGAATTTCCACAGGTGGACTCTAGTTGCTGCAGAAACATCTCAAGGATGATCGGGGGAAACAGGATGCACCTGGCTCAATTTGAGCTTCATGGCAAAGCTGTGAATACTTATGCATGGGGATTTCTCAGTTTTTTTTTTTTAATAAATTTGCAAAAATCTCAAGTAAACTTTTCACGTTGTCATTATGGGTGTTTGTGTAGAATTCTGAGGAAAAATGTTGAATCCATTTTGGAAAAAAGGCTATAACATAACAAATGGGGAAAAAAGTGATGCTGTGAATACTTCGGATGCACTGTGGTAGCTCCTCACTCTTGGTTTGTACTGAAGCTGAAGCAGAACCAGGTTATGATCTGTTTTCCCCAAAAGCACAGGCAGCGTCTTTTATTTTATTATTTTATTTTATTTATCATGTTTACTGTCATTTTGTAGTTGCACCCCCAAAGACCACAGAGGATAATACTATGCTTCAAATGCATGATCTGATTTGGTATAGGCTATTCCTGTTACAAAATTTGGGTCGGAAAAGTCAGTGTTAGGCAGAGACGGTTCCAGCAAGTGCAGCTTTTAATGAGTGAGGCACAACTGAAAGGAATCCACATAGATAGTGTGAATGATGCACAGATCAAAACGGAAGAATCCATGTAAAATGTATAGTCAGAGACTGTCCACTTTGTTAGGAATGGTCCATTCCTGCTGGTAGTCCATATAGTGAATGTTGGACAGAGAGACAGCTGTTTTGTTATAACATATAAGTAAATTAGAGACATGGAGAGGAAAAGTTGCACTTAAGTACTTCCAGTCTACCATTAAAGAGCTATGCTAAATAACAAGTTTCTGGAAAGGGGAAGTGTGTTTAATGCTGGTAAAATATATTGGGAAAAAGTTTTCTTTGAGTTTGGTAAGTGTAAGTTTTTTTTTTGGTATTTATTTTCAAACAAAACAATGCACTCACACCTCTTCTTTGTACCCTTGTGTCTTCTAAAATCCTAGCCTACAACAAAATAAGGTAAATTAAGTCTAATAGATTTGTTTCTGCCATTGAACTGTGTAATCTTTGAATCCCGATTTTTGTCTTCTGTCTTGAATAGTGCATCCTGTAAGAATTGATCTCTAACACAAAACAGACCTGGCTTAACCTGGGGGATGGGGAACAGCTTTAAAGAGACTATCACCAAGACAAGTACTATAACTAGGGAGGAAAAAGGTCATTTCTTTCATTGGGTTTTAAAAATGGAGACAAATTGAGTTTATTTTGTTATTTTCCAATTTACCATTCCTACCCCTGTTTAATCTCTAATCTTCTGCTCCAGCATTTGGTCAACCATGCATTTTCTGAACCAGCTTATTCATTAAATGTTACAGGCAAGCCAGAGCATCACGGCGTGGATCAGCAACCAGGCCTCAATGGGGAGTCAGTCCATTGCACGAGTACACGCCCATACTCACTAATAGAGAAACAATTTAATGTTGAAAGTTAAATTAACCTGCAAATCTTTGTGATTTGTAAAAAAAAATTAAGTATCTGGAGACAACCAAAGTTAATGGTTTGAGAATGTATAACCTCTATAGCTGACAATGGTATACTGCCATCATAACCATATCTAAACATTTCCATACTTATGCACTTTTTCTAAACTTAGCAGTAATCAGAGACTACCAGAAATGGACAAGCTTAAACTGGTACTTGGGAAGGTGACAGATCTAGGTTTTGTTCCTGTTAAAAGCTACAGAGGGTTTTTTATTAAACCAAGTGTGGTATTCTTAGAAAAGCAGGAGACAATTTAGCCTGCACTTCAGTCATGAGGTTTAAAAGATCTAGCAGTGGGTTACATGGCCTTTTTTTTGGACCCCAGGGACCTGCTGGTGAAAGAGCTATTGAGGGGGTCTAGAGGTCTTTTTATATCTTGCTACAAGTGATAAGAACATTTTTGTAGGAGATTTCTTTTTGGGAGTCTGAGCTATATCAAAGTCAACTAACTCTATGTCACACAGGGAAGTTTTTTAGATGTCAAACCTTCCAGCATATCTCAAAATTAAATAACTATTCTGAAAATGTTAATGCTTCTACCAGTTTAATTATATAAGGCTGATGATGCCACATTCCATTAATGTAGTCATAGATTCTCTTATTAAAGAGAATCTAAAGACATTGGTGATTCAGATTGGTTACTGAACTTTTTAACATTTTAGGTGCAAAATGACTATAATGTGGAGCGCAAATAACTTATTAGGCATTTCTGAGTAAACCAAATCTAACATACTATATGAAATATACATTGCATTATTTTAATTAGAAGGTCTTCAAGAAGATTTTTGCATTTTTCACAATTTCATTAAAAAGCAGACAAAAAGGAGAAAAGTTTTCCATGTTTATTTATTTATTTTTTTTAGCCATTTAACAGCCCCACACTTCTTTTCAGTTCAATTCAACTGAATATATTTAGAGCATTACACATATATTTATATATAATTCATCATCCATCCAAAACCCAAACCACTTCCTTTTGGTACGGGTGCAGGAGTCCCAGCCAACACAGGGGGGCCCTGACAAACCCCCGAAAAATAAACCCTGCAAAGGTTTGAGAAACCCAACAGATAT